>NC_137688.1:60579232-60591732 GCF_963989245.1 Nansenia antarctica | reverse complement strand
AACAGCCTTGATCGTGTTGTGTGTGGTGTGCGCCAATTTCCCCATTTCAGCACCCCACAGACATAAAGAGTTTCGTTAAGACAGACTCCAAACTCTCTAGTCTCGTTCCCCACGCTTCTTGATTGGCGAGCAGGGTTGCCAGATGGGAATGACATTTTCCACCCTAACCACAGTCTAAAACCGCTAATTTCACCAAACAATCTGGCAACCCTATGGTTTCTGGTCGGAAGTATTGAACGCATTTCACATTTACGATTGCCGGCCACGCCCATTTTCCGAGCAGGTTGCCGGGAGAGTTGATTGCACAATTGAAGAGAAGTGACTCTTAACACACCTCACACCACAGGATTTTGTTATAGGAAAATGTTAAGATCCATCTGATAACCGGGCGTTTTCTGTTGTTTTCAGACATCCGAAAATCGTATTACATAAGGATTTTCTGGCCGATTTTGGCCCGATTTTCCCCCTTCCGACCAAAGACAGAAAACGCCCGATTATCAGATGTCTCTAAAGATTTTCCTATAACAAAATCCTGTGGTGTGAGGTGTGTTAAGAGTCAATCTCTCCCGACAACCTGCTCGGAAAATGGTTGTGGCCGGCAATCGTAAATGTCAAATGTGTTCAATACTTACGACCAGAAATCCTAGGGTTGACAGATTTTTGGGTGGAATTAGTGGTTTTAGACTGTGGTTAGGGTGGAAAATGTCATTCCCATCTGGCAACCCTGCTCGCGAGTCCGACTATGACGTGGATGGAATGTAGCCAATCAAGAAGCGAGCTGACTTCTTCTTTTCGTTATTCGGCACTTTATTTGCCCTGTCGCACATGGTTGCCTCGTACAGGTCAGTCAGGGTACTACGTTAGATAATAATAATATTAATAATAACTTTATTTGTATAGCGCTTTTCCTGCAAACGTTGCCGCTCAAAGTGCTTTAATCATTATATAATCTTAATTTAATTATTTTGTAATTTAAAGGCAATATTAAAAGGATGGGTTCACGCGAGATTTCTGGCTTGGGGAACGAGACTCTAGAGAGTCTGGAGTCTGTCGTAACGAAAATCTTTATGTCTGTGGGGTGCTGAAATGGGAAAATCGGCGCACACCACACACAATACGATCAAGGCTGTTCAATCCAAGATTTTGTATCTTCATGTGTGGGGTCTGTCTCAGATAAGATTTCGGTTAAGATTTTGAAAATCCTTATGTGTGTACCCCGCTTTAGCCTGTCTTGCCAGACTCTAACCGTACCACGTCTTTAGACACTTTAGAAGCGGGTAGATATTACAGTAGTTCTGGTAAACGTACTGTGTGTATAGGACTGGTGAGGATCAGAACAGGCCTATTGGAGTTCTGTTCTTTTATAAATCAGCAGTTGTAAGTCTGTATATGTTAGTACCTTTCTGATAAGAGTACATTTATTTGGTTAATTTAAAGAACAGAAACTTCAAACACACATACACACACACACGCACACACACACACAGACACACGCACACACACACATACACGCGCGCACACACACACCCTCCTGTCCCCCTTCTTCCTGTCTGAGTCGCTCCGACAAAGCCCTGATTGAAGTCTCCAGTCTGTCGGCTACTCCAGAGAAGGGGGGGAGGAAGGGAGAGAGGGGAGAAGAGGGGGTGTTTGGTGACCCTAGGGAGCCTGGCAGGGTTTTTAATGTATGGCCACCAGAAGAAAAAAGGGAAAGGAGGAGGAGAAAAAGGGAAGAAAAAGGAAAAAAGGCTTTTTTAGCGTGGCCTTTTCCTCTGGTGCTGAGGGAGAGAGCCTGAGTGTGGCAACCGTCCCAGTGTGTGTGTGTGTGTGTGTGTGTGTGTGTGTGTGTGTGTGTGTGTGTGTGTGTGTGTGTGAGACCACAGACCAGAGGAGGAAGGGGGTCGGGTTGCACCCCTCTCTCACCCCTACACCCCCATATGCGTGCGTGCACACGCACACACACACACACACACACACACACACACACACACACACACCCACACACAGACTGCAGCTAAATACAAGCAGGCCGGGCCCTGATTGCCAAGGTTGCTTTGGCGTCACAGATAGACTGTTGAAATCTGCCCCACAACACCCGGTACGTTGCCGGAGCGTCACACCTACCCCTGGTATCCCTGTTGACGGCTGAATTCCAGCTAGCTAAGAGAGAGGAGTAGCTCTATGTCATCTTGAGATACCATATGTCTTCAGAGAATGAGCCTATGGTTGTTCTGGTGTTCAGCATGCGTTTGTAAAATGGAAGGTTACCTCTGTTTTGGAGACACACCTACGAGCATGAAGCGCTGTAACACTGTCATAAAATATTGTTTACTATTTCACTTTCCCCCATCATCTTAGAAAGTGACAGTGGGGAAAATGTTGTAGGTTGAAAGATGTTTTATTTTATTTCAACGGTTTCCAGCTATATATTATCGACTGATCACGTTATCCCTGTTACTGTACCAGTCTTGAATTGACTTAAAATCTTGTCATGCTCAGCAAACTAGCTAAAATAGCTATATTTCTAGTTCTCTATGGAAATTCTAATACAAGATAATAATCTCCAGACAGCATATTGATATTTTTGGTGTCATAGTTACCACGCACACATAGTTATACTTTACCAGCATATTACGTGACGCTTTGACGCCCAAGCTAACCTTTCAGACTTTGCTCTTTATAATATAATAAAAGCCATTCGGCGACTTACGGTCCAGTCAGTGCATAATTATTTGTTATTTATGGTCCCGGTGGGAATTGCACCAACAACCTAAACATTATTAACACCATGCTCTACCAACTGAGTCACACAGGACTACAAAACCCAAACAAAAGATGTTTGAAAAGTCAATAACATCAACTCTGAACAGGGATTTCTTTTGACCCACAGATCGTTTAACATTCACAAATGGGGGAAATACTGTGTTGGAGTGATGTCATAGAGCTGGGGTAGAGATGGTGATGTACTGTATGTGGTTAAGAAAAAAAACAGTGAGAGGTCAAGAGGTCACAGACAGCCTTAATAAGCCAGAGACTGGGGTACTGAGGAGGAGGAGGAGGAGGAGGAGAGAGAGAGAGAGAGAGAGAGAAAGAGAGAGCACTATGGAGAAGAAAGAAAGAGAGAGAGAGAGAGAGAGAGAGAGAGAGAGAGAGAGAGAGAGAGAGAGAGAGAGAGAGAGAGAGAGAGGAGGGAGCACTGTGGAATCAAATACACTGCAGAATCAATCTAGGAATGAGTGCAAAGAGCGTGGGCGCTTTTAGAGAAACGCACAGACAGGAAACCGCACAGTCCATGTGTGTGTGTGTGAGTGCGTGTGTGTGTTCATAGGTGTCTGTTTTTCTGTTTTACTCTCTGCAATTTTGGATTCCTCACATCATTCTCCCGAGATTCTCTCACAATGTAGACCAAATAAGAGGATCAAATATATGTTATATATTAATATACTATTAATAATACTATTAATATAAATATAGTGTATGTACAGCATGTTTACCACAAGGAACATAGCCTCTCTCTTTTATGTGCGTTTTACACATATTATAGAATATCCACATAGAAATACATTGCATCAAACAGATTCTCTCTCAGTAAAACAGCAAATTATATCAACTCTACACATTACATTTGTACCTTTAACATTCTCATCGAAATATGATGAATATGTCATCGAAAATCACTTGGCTGCATGCTTAGCTGCAACAAACTGAAATATTCACTGAAGCTAAGTTTGCACGAGTTTGCTACATTTCTTCAAGTACCTAGATAGATATTGCCCCCCCCCCCCCCCCTCCCCTCCCTTGAATAGGCCCCTGGTACAGTCCAGTCTCAACCTCACCGTCTGGCCAAACGCTCATCTGTGATTGGTTAGAGACAGGCAAGCGTGTTTCCTCGTTTCAACTGGTGAGGAAATGAAATTGAAACAGTTGGGCTCTGGTTTGTGGAGGAACCTGCCGCGTATGCTTCCTCTGGTGCATTTCTTTTTTTTTAAAACAACAGATATTCAGTTTCTACTCCACTGTGGAGGGAGGCTGAGGGTCACCAAGGCCAGATGGTCCGGGGGGCTGAGGTTGCTCCGTCGTGCTTGTTATTAAATCCAATCCAATCAAATCAAACTTTATCATATGTTTTTGATGGAGACTCTGGTCCTGTTCAGATACTTTTGTAATACATCCTTCCTTTCTTCTTCCTTGTCCCCTTCCTAATCACTAATCACTAATCAAACATGATTGGAGGCCGGGGGGGCAGGTCAGAGGCGCTTGAATGTGAGTTGGGTTTTAACCCCTAATTACACTACCGTGCTGATGAGCCGCGCTGTGCTATCCTGGTTACGCATCCACCGTAGTTACCGTAGTTAGTTACCAATCCACTGACTGGTGGATTGATGATTCACTTGCTTAGTCAAATGTATTGATTGTAAAGTCACTTTGGAATAAGGCGTCTGCTAAATGGCAAAAATGTAAAAAATGTAAATGTAGTTGCTGTAACCGTGCCGGAAAGAACAATGTTCTATTTTAAATATATATATATATACAGTATATTTGAGCCAGCATAGTACAGTGCAGTTCGAGTTAGTCCATGTAGTATGTAAAGCATCACCATTGTGTGCAGAACTCCAAAAGTATATTGATTCAGAATCATCAAATCAAACTTGAATTGTATAGCACTTTTCACACACTTGTCAATTCATACTTCTGTGGATGGTTAAAGCCACTGGCTCCATAGACAGAGTGACCAGGAGTCAGCTGTCTTACCACCTCGGCTCATCGTAGGATGTCCCAGATTCAAACTCTCTCTCTTCTCTCCTTTCTGTCTTACATTCCCTTCCTCCTGTCTGCCCCATCTCTCTCTCTCTCTCTGTCTCTCTCTCTCTCTCTGTCTCTCTCTCTCTCTCTCTCTGTCTGTCTCTGTATGGAGAGTGATGATTCAGGGCCTATTGTGAAGGCAGAAATCCGATACGGACCGAGGGGGTAGGGAAGGAGGGAGGAAGGGAGGAGGAAAGAGAGAGGGAGGGGGCATAGAGAGAGGGAGGCTGTGGGTCCACGTTGTCTGAGGCCTGAGGCTCATTGGCACCTCTACCTGTACTTTTACCTGTTACTACTGACTTTGTATATGTGTCTATCTCTCTTTGTCTTATGGCTATGCTTATATATACTGCCTGCCTGCCTGCCTGCCTGTCTGCCTGTCTGCCTGCCTGCCTGCCTGCCTGTCTGTCTGTCTGTCTGTCTGTCTGTCTTCCTGCCTGTCTGCCTGCCTGCCTGTCTGCCTGCCTGCCTGTCTGTCTGTCTCCCTGCCTGTCTATCTATTTGTCTGTCTGTCTGTCTGTCTGCCTGCCTGCCCGTCTGCCTGCTAGTCTGTCTGTCTGTCTTTCTATGTCTCCCTGTCTGTTTGTCTATCTGTCTGTCTGTCTGTCTGTCTGTCTGTCTGTCTGTATGTCTATCTGTCTATCTGTCTATCTATCTGTCTGTCTGTCTGCCTGTCTGTCTGTCTGTCTGTCGCTGTCTTTCAAGTTGTGTTCCTGACTTAGATTCATGAGGAAATAATATGAGAGAATAACAGATAATGAAACTCGCATTGCACAAGTGTGTGTGTGTGTGTGTGTGTGTGTGTGTGTGTGTGTGTGTGTGTGTGTGTGTGTGCATGGGACAGTGAGGGTCTGTAGTGGGGTTGGGACGACAACGATGACTTGTGACTTGTGTTAATGTATGGGTGTTCAGTGTGTCTTTGTCTCTCTAGTATATCTACCTTATGGTGCATCTCAACCCCCAACCCCCACCACCCGACCCGCAACACACACACCCCTTGCCACAACCCCCTCCCCCCACCCACCCACCCACCCACCCACCCACAGTTCCCAGGCTGTGATGTCATGAGCAGCATTATTTAACAGGCACCTGGGAACCCATTCATCATTTAATTAAAAGCGTCTGAAAGGGATCTGAGACCTAATGAGATTAGCTTTAATTATTGATGCTGTCCACAGTGGACAGACACACACACACACACACACACACGCACACACGCTCATACAAAGGAACTCACATACATACGCACACAAGAACCAGAAGTGTAAGACTATTTCTCTCTTTCTCTTTCTTTCTTCCTCTCGCTTTCTTTCTTTCTCTTTCTTTTTTTCTTTCTTTCCTTCTTTCTCGCTCGTTCTCTCTCTCTCTCTCTCACGCACACACACACACACACGCACACACATGCATGCACACAAGCACACAGGCATGCACACACGCACACACGCACACACACCTCATTGATTTCCCGTCGATGTGGGATGGAAGGGGAGGTGCAGTGGCGGGGGACTGGGTGGGGGGTGCGGTAGCTGTGGTCAGGGGGGAGGCAGGGGGGAGGAGGGGGAGGGGAGGGGAGGGGGGGCAGGGGGGAGGAGGGCGGTGTCAGGTATCGCTCAGGTCCGACACAGAAGTGGAAGAGAGAAGCACTCCCTTTCTGGTCCATGGACTCTCATTCTCCCATCGTCTTATGCTTCCATAGTACTATGTACTGTATAATGTTATGTTGGGCAGAATATATCACTTCCTTACATGTTCTTACAGTATATTTTACATCAATGTGTGTGTGTGTGTGTGTGTGTGTGTGTGTGTGTTGTTGGGTAGGTGAGTGGTTGGGTGGGTGGTTGAGTGTGTATGTGTGTGTGTGTGTGTGTGTGTGTGTGTATTTATGTATCTTGGATGGGTGGTTGTGTATGTGTGTGTGTGTGTGTGTGTGTATATGTGTACGTGTGTGTCTGAGTGGGTGGGTGGTTATTTATGTGCGTCAGTGTGTGTCTGTGCGTGCTAGGGGAGCCAGGACAGGACACACACACACACACACACACGCACACACACAGGTTTGGGTTTCTCTCAGTAGTTTTTTTAATCACTCTCATCAGATTAGCCGAGCAAGGGCAGCCGAGGCAAAATGCTCTACAATTAACAGTCCTCACACACACACACACACACACACACACACACACACACACACACACACACACATCCGTCAATGGCTTTTCATTTGTCAATTGAGTAAAGCAGCATTATACCATGTCTTTAATACCCTGGTTCCAACCCGAGACAATCAGGAGCCAATTTAAAGGGAAGGTATAGAGGCCACCATAGATGTCTGTCTGTCCCCAGTCCTCCACCATAGATGTCTGTCTATCCCCCAGTCATCCACCATAGATGTCTGTCTGTCCCCAGTCCTCCACCATAGATGTCTGTCTATCCCCAGTCCTCCACCATAGATGTCTGTCTATCCCCCAGTCCTCCACCATAGATGTCTGTCTATCCCCCAGTCATCCACCATAGATGTCTGTCTATCCCCAGTCCTCCACCATAGATGTCTGTCTATCCCCCAGTCATCCACCATAGATGTCTGTCTATCCCCCAGTCATCCACCATAGATGTCTGTCTATCCCCCAGTCATCCACCATAGATGTCTGTCTATCCCCCAGTCATCCACCATAGAAGTGTGTCCATCCCCAGTCCTCCACCATAGATGTCTGTCTACCCCCAGTCCTCCACCATAGACATATGTCTATCTATCCCCCAGTCTTCCATCATAGAAGTCTGTGTATCCCCAATTCTTATAATATAAACATCTTTATGTTGCCGATCCTTGTTGACTTTTCTCCTAGTCCTATGTCATGGGTGTCTATACCACGATCCTATAACCATAGACAACTCTCAGTCCTACTCCTCGACCCTGTCTTCCATATCGTGGAACCAATGTTTAAAAATCCAGATTTCCCTGCATGCAGCCAAAATATGTGACAGCAACTGGTGAAAGCTGCTCTACCGTCCCCCGAAGCAACACCCCTCTTTTCTGTTCGATCTTTCTGAACTCCTCACCAGTGCTTCTTCCGTTTCCACCCGCCTCCTACTCACTGGTGACTTTAACATCACCCGCCTCTTACTCACTGGTGACTTTAACATCACCCGCCTCTTACTCACTGGTGACTTTAACATCACCCGCCTCCTACTCACTGGTGACTTTAACATCACCCGCCTCTTACTCACTGGTGACTTTAACATCACCCGCCTCCTACTCACTGGTGACTTTAACATCACCCGCCTCCTACTCACTGGTGACTTTAACATCACCCGCCTCCTACTCACTGGTGACTTTAACATCACCCGCCTCCTACTCACTGGTGACTTTAACATCCACGTCGACCAACCTAACTCCAACCTCACATTCAACTTCCTCTCTCTCCTTGACTGTTTCCACCTCACCCAGCACATCAACTTCCCCACCCATGTAAACGGCTAATACGCTCGACCTTGTCTGCTCTGCCTCCCTTACCCATATCCAACCTCCACCAAAACGCACCATCTCTTTCCGTAACAACAAATCTGTTGACCCACTCACCCTGGCTCAGTCCATATCCTCTGCCCTACTCCCCTGACTCCACCCCCTCCGATCCGGATGACTATGCCACCATGCTCAACTCCATTCTCTCCGACTCTACCGGTCAACTAGAATTAGAATTGAGAATTTAGCCATTTAGCAGACACTTTTAATCCAAAGCGATTTACAATTACGAATTACAGGGACATTCCCCGTGGAGTAACTGAGGGCTAAGTGCCTTACTCAAGGGCACACTAGTGGTGGTGTGGTTTCAGGCGGGATTTGAACTCCCAACCTTCTGTCCCACAATCCCACAAGACAAACAGTCACAATCATCAGTCCAACTCACTATCCACTAGACCACCACTACCCCCAACTGGAACGACTCCACAAAAAACCCCACCTCACTGTCCACGCTGAAGCCTACAAACAACCAACCTCCTCCTACCATGACGCACTCCAAGCTGCCAAATCCGCCCACTTCTCCACCCTCATCAACAGCACCAACCGAAACCCCTGTACCTTCTTCTCTACTGTCCAGTAAACTACTCCAACCCCCAGACAATAACACAACTTCCTCCCCTGATCTCTGCAACTCCTTTCTCCACACTTTCAATAAAAAGATCTCCCAAATCAACAGCTTACTGACTGCCTCCATCACCAACTCCTCCACCCTGCCCCCCCCGCTGTCATCTTCCCCCCAGCCGACTACACCCACCCCACTTCTCTCACTACTTTCTCTCCCGTTGACTCCTCCCTCATCACTGACATCATCACCGCCTCCAAAACATCCACCTGCTCCCTCGACCCCCTCCCTACCACCCTGACCAAGGCCTGCCTACCTGCCCTCATCCCCCACCTCACTGCCCTCTTCAATCAGTCACTATCCCAAGGCCACGTTCCCTCAGTCTACAAACTCGCCACTGTCACCCACATTCTCAAAAAGTGCACTCTTGACCCAGCCAACCTCTTGAACTTCCGTCCCATCTCCAACCTATCATTCCTTTCCAAAACCCTAGAGTGCATTGTCTCCATCCAACTTCACCCCCACCTCCAGTCCAACAATCTCTATGAACCCTTTCAGTCTGGTTTCCGCCCCCCTTCACAGTACCGAAACAGCCCCGGTCAAAGTCATCAACGATGTACTCATCTCTGCAGATTCAGGTGCCCTCAACATCCTGATTCTACTAGACCTGAACGCAGCCTTTGACACAGTGTCTCATTCCATCCTCCTCCAAAGGCTGCGCCAACTGTTGGGTGTTGAGGGCACCGCACTGGCTCACCTCTTACCTCACAGACAGACAACAGTTCACCTCCCTCTCCGGTCACACCTTCACCTCCTCCTCTGTTACGCAGGGGGGGCCCCAAGGCTCAGTCCTCGGCCCCCTGCTCTTCCTCTGTTACATACTCCCCCTCGGTCACATCATCCGCCAATTCAACTGCTATGTCGATGACACCCAGATCTACATCATCACAAAATCCACTCAGAACCCACCCCTCAGCCACATCGAAAACTGCATATCTACAATAAAAACCTTCTTCTTAAAAACCTTCTTCTTAAAAACAACTTCCTCAAACTAAACAGTGACAAGACAGAACTCCTTCTCATCGGCACCAAATCCACACTCAGTAAAACCGGACCCATCACACTCACCATTGATGACACAACCATCACCCCTCCACCCTGGCTCGCAATCGTGGCTTCATCCTGGACCCCACCCTCTCATTCGGTCCCCACGTCAGCTCCATCATCAAGACCTCATACTAAGCGTCCTTGGGTTTGAGAAAGGCGCAATATAAATCTAAGATATTATTATTATTATTATTATTATTATACATACATCTCCAAAGTATCGCCAAAATCAGACACTGCCTCTCCCCCCCTACTGCTGAATCCCTCATCCACGCCTCCCGCCTTGACTACTGCAACTCCCTACTCACCGGCATCACCTCCCGCTCCCTCCATAGACTCCAGATAGTTCAGAACTCAGCCACCCGGCTGCTCTGAAACACCCGGTCCCGCGACCACATCACTCCTGTCCTCCACTCTCTCCACTGGCTCCCGATTAAAGAACGCATCAATGTCAAAGTACTCCTCCTCACCCACAAAGCCCTCCATAGCCTGGCCCCCTTGTACCTGACTGACCTCCTTCTCCCCCATTGCCCTACCCATACCCTCATCCACTGTTCCCCTCACTGTTCCACCCCTCGAAACTCAAAGGCTTTGGAGACCGTGCTTTTTCACGAGCTGCACCCCTAATCTGGAACTCTCTCCCCCTGCCACTCAGAGACTCATCCTCACTCTTTTTAAATACTTTTAAAACTCAAAACCTACCTGATCTCCCATGCATACAACCTTCCCTACCCTTAACCATCTCTAACCTAACATTGCCCCCCCCCCCCCCCCTTTTTTTTTCTTTTTTCTCCCCTGGACATCGTTGTGTTAATTGTTTCCTGTACCTGTTTGTTAATACTGTGTTCTATGTACTCATGTTATCTGTTGCTTGTTGTTTCTGTGTTTTTGTGCACCCATACTGTCAGCGTGTTTGAGTGCCTGAAATGCGCCTTATAAATATAATTTATTATTATTATTATTATTATTATTATTATTAATAATAATAATATTATTAAAGCAGGAAGAAGTCGTCAACCAACCAAATATTCATACTTTTAATCTGAGAAATGGAAATAAATGTCAACGTTGTTGAAAATCAATGACACACTCCCTAGTCAAGCCGAAATATTGCAATTGCAATGGGTTCGGTGAGCAATCTCCATTACTACCTAGTTAGTGTAGAGTACTGGGGATTACTCACTGAATCCATTGCATTGCAATGTTTTGTCTTGACTAGTGAGTGTGTAATTCATTTTTAACAACTTTGAAATGTATTTACATTTTTCAGAATGAAAGTCTGAACATTTTGATTGATTGCTGTCTTGTTCTCGCTTTCACCAGCTGCTGTCACATATGGTGCTGTGGCATTTCACACCACTTTACGAACCACTCACTAGTCAATTGAAACTGTTAGACAATGACCCCTACTCCTTCAGACCACCAGGACCAAGCTCCGGACCTGGGGTGATAGGGCCTTTTCAGCCGCAGCCCCGTCCCTCTGGAACGCCCTCCCCAACCACATCAGACAGGCCAACACCCTCCCAACATTTAAACAGGCCCTCAAAACCCACCTCTTCAAGCTTGCCTTCACCAGTTAACCCTCTCCCCTCCCTCCCCTTCCCATGTGTCCCCAGCACTACCTTAATTAGGCCCCTATACTTTCTTTTATTTATTTTTTGTGTCTTTCTATTATTACTACTCGATCTTTTCAGTTTGTAAAGCGTCTTTGAGTGTCTAGAAAAGCGCTATATAAGTCTAATGTATTATTATTATTATTATTATTATTATTACTATTATTCACCATAGACTTGTGTCTTTCTGCCTGTTGTCTTTCCCTCAGGGGAGGCAGGTGGAGGTAGAACTCAGAGGACAGGGCTCGTTGTAATGCATGTAATGGACAGAGGAATGGTGTCAAACACCTCATTCAGTTCCATGCACTGCGATGAGCCCCGTCCTCCAATTGTCTGCCTCCACCAGCCTTCCCTGTCAGATGTCCACTTGTCCTCCAGATGTCTGTGTGTGTGTGTGTGTGTGTGTGTGTGTGTGTGTGTGTGTGTGTGTGTGTGTGTGTGTGTGTCGGTTGTGTAATCTCCCAGTAATCCACCATAGATGTTTTTTACCCTCCAGTCCTTTACCACGTGTACCATACCTCTACTAGAAAGTCATGGCTGGGCTGTTTGTTGTTGAGTTCCTCAGATTGAGCATGTTGTGATGGGGGGTGATGGGGAACGCTTGTTCTAATTTTAGGCCAATGTCCGACCTCTATCGGTCTCTCTTTCTCCTCGGGAGGTGTAACCTTTTCAGACAAAACCAGTAAAAGAAAAGTGCTGTTACTAGATACGTCAGCTCTAGAAATTAGGGCCAGTGCTGTGTGTGTGTGTGTGTGTGTGTGCGTGTGTGTGTCAGATGTGTGACCTGGGGTATGTGAGTGAATGAGCATATTGAGCACTTGGCAAGATTCTGCTTAGATGCTGTGTGCATGTGTGTGTGTGTGTGTGTGTGTGTGTGTGTGTGTGTTCTCCCAGCTCCACACAC
>NC_137688.1:60571732-60576732 GCF_963989245.1 Nansenia antarctica | reverse complement strand
TGTGTTTCCAATTAACACAGATTACTGTTAGAGCTGCGTGTGTGTCTGTGTGTGTGTGTGTGTGTGTGAGTGTGTGTGTCTGTCTGTCTGTGTGTGGTGGGGAGGGGTTAATTGCCTTGTGTGAAGTTTATAGTCTAGCCCATGTTTTTACTGCATGGTTTGCTTTAAAAGTAGACACCATTTTGGATTTCTATTCAATCTGCTATTGTTTTCACACACGGATGTACCAGAGTGATTGCAAGTGGAAGGTTTGGAGAAAAAAGGTTTTGCATACCAATATTTACAGCATACCACCTCATCTGTGAAACATGGTGGAACTGGGTGTTATGTCTTGGGCATCATACAATAAGACAATGACCCAAAACATACTGCCATAGGAACTTGTTGCCAGAGGAACTAGGGTTGTTTTCAGGGCCAAAAAGTAGAAGGTTCTATCTCCGTTTAGGGTAGTTCAGAGATATTTGGAACGTTTTTACATTCCATTATGTTTTGTGAGATGGAACCTTTGTATTTTATTAATTACTAACTAAAAAATGTCAACATTTAAAAAATAACACCACACAGGCATTAATAAACACCTAATGGATCAGATTATGTAAAAAAACTAAATTTTGACCAACAATTTAGATAGAACCTTATAATTCTAACGTCACGATTATTGGCCAAGTCAATAATCAATTGAACATGAGGCACAAGACCTCAAAACAAACAACAACTGAAGATGGCAGCGGTACAGGCCTGGCAGAGTATCACCAGAGAAGAATCGCAGCGTCTGCTGGGGTCAATGGTTCACAGACTCAGGCAGTTATTGCATGCAAAGGATTGTCGACCAAATACTAAACATGAGTGCTTTATTTGAACCGGTTTTTTTCCAATACTTTTAGAGCCCTGAAATAGGGGAACTATATAAAAAGGGTTGTCATTTCTAAATGGTGAAACCAATCTGAAAAAAAATGTATATTGGTGGACATTTATTTAAATGTATAGCAGTATATTTGGTAGACATATAAATACTCTGAAGCCACATAGCTGTATCATTATATGTTCTTAAATCCTTGTCAGCGCCTCTAACTGGCTGTAAATATGAGGCAGAGCAGATGTGCAATTAAACATACTGATCTTACATTTCTGAGTGACAGCAGGCTAGCCTAGCCTCGGACAGAGAGAGAGGAGCGAATATGAGAGAGAGAGAGAGAGAGAGAGAGAGAGAGAGAGAGAGAGAGAGAGAGAGAGAGAGAGAGAGAGAGAGAGAGAGAGAGAGAGAGAGAGAGAGAGAGAGAGAGAGAGGGAGGAGAAGTAGGAGGAGGCAGTGGAGGAGAGAGTTGGGAGGAGAAGTTCTCCCCATTAGCTGAGCAGAGAGAGACAGGAGCTGTTCACAGGCTGACCCCTGTGTGCTAGAGAGAGAGAGAGAGTGAGAGAGAGAGAGAGTGAGAGAGAGAGAGGGAGAGAGAGAGATAGAGAAATGCGCTGTGTGTGTATGTTACTGACACCTCTCAAAGCAGTGTAGAAGCGTTTTCCTGCAGCTACCTGCCTATACACAAAGTCACAGAGTGATAGAGAGATAGAGTGAGAGAGAGAAGGAGACACCTTTTCTTTCAGTGAGCAAAAGAGATCGAGAGTCAGAAGAGAAAGCGAGAGAGAGAGAGAGAGAGAGTGGGGAAGGCTGTCTCTTTTTAGTCCTGAAAAAAGGCAAACAACCAGAGATAAAAAGAAAGAAAGACAGAAAGAAACAGAGTAAGAAAGAAGTGTGAGAGAGATAGAGGGAGAGAGTCAGCTGTGCAACCTTGTGTGGGTTGCTGTGTGTGGTTTTGGAGGGTGGTCGTGTGTTGGATTCTAACGTTGTGTGGATCTGTACGGCTTCTCTCAGACATGACTACACTGTAAGGTAAGAATGGTCCGCTACTACACTCTTTCTCTCTCTCTTTCTTTCTCTCTTTCTCATTATCTTACTGTCTCTCTCTTTTTCTATCTCTCTCTATCTCTTTCTCTCTCTATCACTCTCTCTCTCTCTCTCTCTCTCTGGATACTCAAAATGATGGGTGATTGTGGAAAGTAGCAGAGAAAGGTTGATAGATATGTACACTGAATAGTTTGCAAAGACTTTACTATCATTTGACCGATTAAGTTGGGCAATATACTGTATTATACCTGTAATAATGCCACTAAAAATAAGTCCCACTAAAAATAAAATTGAAATAATAATGAAATGTCTTAATAAGAATAATACGAATAACAATAACAATAAGTAACCCTAACCCTAACTAACCATAACCCTATAAGTTAATAATTCAGTTTATCAAATGTATTGTTTTGTGTTAATATAGATATATTATTATTATTATTATTATTAGTAGTAGTAGTAGTAGTAGTAGTAGTAGTAGTAGTAGTAGTAGTAGTAGTAGTAGTAGTAGTAGTAGTAGTAGTAGTAGTAGTAGTAGTAGTAGTAGTAGTAGTAGTAGTAGTAGTAGTAGTAGTAGTAGTAGTAGTAATAGTGTATTTGTTACTGATGACTCATATAATGTATGGATGTGTATACTACTGTGATGTCAGAATAAGGTCAGTAGGTTAGTTTGGACTTCAACAAATTGTCTCTACTTTGTCCCTGACAAAATGTACCTAAAATACACATGCATACTTACTGATAATGCTATATTATTCTTTTAAATGATAAACGGAATTATAATACTGGCAGAATTTGGTACATTTAGAATATTAACTTCACTTAGTGGTCTAGTTCTCCTTTAAAAACATTTGTATTTGTATAACCACCCACGTATGTCTGGTGAGTTTGAAATGCCTGTTATTTTATTCCTTTTTTACATGAAACTTAGAAGAGTAATATTTGTGTTATCCTAGGTTATTTCACAGGGAAGACATTATTTTCTTCTATTCCCAATGTTTAATAAACTTAAGAAGTGTTGAAAGCTATTGTATATAAAGGTATTCATAATATAATAATATCAATAACATTGATGGTGGACAAGCACTAATTCTAATTTACGAATTACGTAAACAAGGTTTGCAGGAAAAGTGCTATACAAGTAAAAGTTATTATTATTATTATCTGATAATTTATAATTATTTATAATATCTGGGGCCTCATTTATAGAAAGTACTCAGATCAAATGTTGATCTTACGCGTGTCGTACGTAGAAAACCACGTCAACGTAGTGATTTATACAATTTCAACGTGAGTCAATTTGACCGTGGAAACGATCGTACCTCTACGTCGAGTATTGACCTTGCGTACGCACATTACCTACTGGTTATGCGGAGTTATTACAGGCATGTGAGCCGCACTGCCTACTGTAATTCATGCAAGTGGCTCGTAATAAAATTAATGATGTTGTTATCAGCCGAGAAAAATAGTTTAATTCAAAATGTAAAAGGAACTGATGTTTATGATTGTATTTCAGTCTTCTTTTATATCCCTCCGGAGCTGTCTATCTCCCCTTCAACATGCCTAGTGCGTTCCACAACAGACTTTGCCCGGCCAAGCTCTAAATTATACTGGATTTTCTCCGGTGTCTGGGAGTGAGAAAAGGGAGTTCGCAGCCATATAAGAATAAGACCACCTGATAAGAATAAGACCATTACAGTATATTATTACAGTATAAGCAGCACTCGAGTTGAGGGGGGATGGCATCCCCCCAGAAATAAAAACTGTCAAAATCGTCCCCCTCTTTCCATAGGCCTACTTTATGTCTTTTTTTTTTATCAATGAACGTGGTATTACTGCTATTTCAAGGTGCGAGGGGGCACGCACACATACAATGAAATTTTTACCAAGTTACTGACACTGAAGTCACTGACGCTGAGGGGATGCTAAAATTGTCCTCATGATAAAATCCACCACCTCCCCTGATTTTCTTTTACAACTTGAGTACTGAGTATAAGCATGTGCCTGGTTAGTTGTCATGATCAAACGTTACAAATGCAACTTACCGAGAAGCCACCCTTCTCTGCCCTATCCCGCTTCCAGACGAACGCCTACCCTATATTATAGCACTTAATTCAGCCTCTATAATTGAGCCGCTATCACAGGGCGTTAATACAAACCTCATTCACATGCGTTAATTTTTACCTGCGTTGGTATTTATAGAAGGAAGCACGTACGCAACTTTAAACCATCTCAGCCTATTTTATAAATAATGCCTACGTCCGTTTAGAAAAATGTGCTTACGTGAAAGTCAAAGATTACGTTCAAGTACTTTTTTATAAATGAGGCCCCTGAACATCTTAATTTGTACTTTTCAGAAATCAAACCAAATGTTTTGGCAGAAAACCATCACACTTGTGCACGAAGGTTTGGGTGTGGGTGTATGTCCCTGTGTGTGTGTGTGTGTGTGTGTGTGTGTGTGTATGTGTGTGTATGTGTGTGTGTGTGTGTGTGTGTGTGTGTGTGTGTGTGTGTCTGTGTGTGTGTGTGTGTGTGTGTGTGTGTGTCTGTGTGCGTGCGTGCGTGTGTGTGTGTGTGTGTGTGTGTGTGTGTGCGTGCCTGCGTGTGTGTGTGTGTGTGTGTGTGTGTGTGTGTGTGTGTGTGTGCGTGCGTGTGTGTGTGTGTGTGCAGTATCGGATATCCCATTGCAGATGGGTTGGGTTATTACAAGAAACACATAGCGCTATTCTTCTCTCTTCTCTCCCGTCGTCCCGTTTCCTTTCCTGTTCAGGGTTTTAGCAGTTTTCCCCGAAATTCTAACATACATTCTATTTACTGCTCATTACTTTGCTCCCCCTGTAATAATTTTGTCAAATGGTTCAGCTACTAAAGCTTGGTTGTGTGAAAATAAGTCTTGGTCATTTGTGAAAAGAGAACAGAGGAAACCAAACGTCAGTTCTTTCACTCTTATTGCTTAAGCATTGGAAAACAAACTCACATTGGAAGACGAACGTCTACATAATACAGTGCGTGCATATTTGTACATATAAATGAACCGCTATCAACGCAATCTCTTAATAGGCAACCGTAATGCAAATTAACATGAAGTGGTCATTTTCGA
>NC_137688.1:60556732-60566732 GCF_963989245.1 Nansenia antarctica | reverse complement strand
GATCTTGAAATCTATTCTGAACTTAAAAGGAAGCCAGTCTCTAAAATAGGAGTTACGTGAGCTTGTCTGCTTGTTTTGGTTTCGCTGCTGCATTTTGGACTAATTGCAGCTGGCCAATAGCTTTCTTTGGAAGACCAGAAAGGTCATAATAAAAGCATTACCACCTTGCCAGAGAACATTTCTAACTTTTGCAATATTCCGTAAATGATAAAAAGCATTTCTAGTGATAGATTTCATGTGAGGCTCAAAGGTTAAGTCAGAATCTATAATCACACCTAAATTCTTAGCTTCATGTTTGCAGTTTGAAAGTAAGGTTCCCATGGTATTAAAAAAAAAAACTTTTTGTGGTTTTGGTCCAATGACAAGAATCTCAGTTTTGTCCTGATTCAGTTGTAGAAAATTGTTGGACATCCAAAGTTTTATATCTCGGAGACCATTCTCCAGTGAGCTGAGTGCATGTGAATTATCAGGCAATACTGATATGTACAGCTGAGTATCATCAGCATAACTATGAACATGTACACCATGTTCTCTGATGATACCACCTAATGGGATCATGTATAGGGAGAAGAGCAAGGGAAAATAGACCCCTGAGGGACCCCACATGTGGGACCCCACACATTATCAGAAACAGAGTCACCCAGGACAACAGAGAAATGTCTACCAGCTAGATAAGATGTAAACCACTCTAATTCAAGTGCAGAGAGACCAACACAGTTTTCTAAACGATTCATTAGAATACTGTGATCTACTGTATCAAAAGCAGCACTCAAATCTAACAAGACAAGAACTGATACACCACCAGCATCTATGATAAGCCTGAGAACGTTCCTTTACTAATGCAGTCTCAGTACTGTGGTTAGAACGAAAACCTAATTGAAACTTCTCAAGTAAAATGTTTTTGCTAAGAAAATCAGTAAGTTGTCTGAAAATCACTTTCTCAAGGATTTTACTTAGAAATGGAAGGTTAGATATTGATCTGAAATGTCAGAGAACAGAATTATCTTGATTGCCTTTTTTAAGAAATTGTTTTATAATGGCATATTTTAGGGGAGTGGGGAAAATGCCAGTTGATAGAGAGCAGTTCACAATTTCTAATACATTGTCAGTTAAACAGTCAAAAACACTTTTGAAGAACCATGTTGGGATTGGATCAAGTGAGCATGGCATGTTGAGGATTTCATTTGTGAAACAACAGTTTTTTAAGTATGGGGGTTGATGAGCTCAAGTGAATCCATGACAGAAATAGACAATACTTAATTCATCTGGGAGTACCAAATCAGATTTTTGAATTCTCAAATGATATTTCTGATCTTATAATGGAAATCTTTTCTTGAAAGAATGAAGCAAATTCATTACATCTACATCAAATGACTCATTTTCAACAGGCGCAACCACTGAAGGGTTAATCTGATCAATGGTTGAAAAAAGCACTTTGGGGCTACCTTTGTTTTCAGAAATAATATCAGAGAAATAGGTTTGTCTAGCCAACATCATTGCCCTATTATATGTAAAGAATAATAGTATATAATAATATAATAGTTATGATATTTCGGTATGACACAATCAGGGCTGAATGGTTATTTGAGGTTAGTATCTGGCTTATGTTTTCCACATACTGATGTTGATGTTAAAACAGTGATATTATTTTTCGCCTTGAGGTTCTGTGTGAAGATTTCATCAGTGTTTAGCTATAAACACTGGGAAAGTACTTGTAACTGGTTAACATATCTCTCCCCCTTTCTATCTCTGTCATTCTATTACTATCTCTCTACCCCCCCCATCTCCCCCCCTTTCTCTCACTCTCTCTCACTCTGCTGAAAGCCTCTGTTTATACCTGTCAGTCAGTCTGAGGGTTGCAGTCATGTGTGAAGATGATATCGTCCCATAGCATTGGGATGGACTGCCTCCAAACCACTACACACACACACACACACACACACACACACACACACACACACACACACACACAAATGTATGTACGCACACACACACACACACACACACACACACACACACACACACACACACAGATGCAGAGCGGTGTGACGGCGGCCCACTCTGAGGATTCCTCTCTCTCTGTCTTTGATGTTTCTCACAAGCATGACAATCCTGCGGGCAGTGGGAGGGGGAGACACACACACGCATTAGAAATATCCACACTGACCATCCACACTAACTCACTTTTATTAACGTATTTTGTTGACGGACTTGTCATGTGATGGCATAGTCACAGAGAGAGCTTTATCTGCACTCTGTCTACCACATTAACATGGTGTTAATGTGTGTGTGTGTGTGTGTGTGTGTATGTCTGTGTGTGTGTGTGTGTTTGTGTGTGTGTGTGTGTGTGTGTGTGTCTGTGTGTGTGTCTGTGTCTGTCCGTGCGTACCTACTGTATGTGTCAACTAACAATTGTGTGTTGGTGTGCACAGTATTTGGGTGTTTGTGTGTGTGTGTGTGTGTGTGTGTGTGTTTGTATGTGTATACGCGTATATGCGTGTCTGTGTGTGTGTGTGTGTGTGTGTGTGTGTGTGTGTGTGTTAGCACCTACCCCAGCACGAGTGCGCGGTACAGTTTGCAGGCATGTGTGTAATATACACTACTCCACCAGAGTACTGTGTCTATGTCTGCACATGTGGTGTGTGTGTGTCTGTGTGTGTTACTCCCTCCTCACCCCCCCACCAGCTCCATGTCGGCTCATGCTGGCCAGTCATGTGTGTGTAATAGACTGTAAAACTCTTACATGCTGGCAGGCTGTGGGTTTGTATTGGAGCCCAGAGTCCCTCTGTTCCTCTCCATGAAGGGGAGGCCCGCAGTCAGACCAATGTCTCACGCCTCTGGGAAAAACGCTATGCTACAGCGGTGTGGGGAGGTTTAACAGTGATAGCGTGTGAGATATGTGTGTGTGTGTGTGTGTGTGTGGCGGTCTTAAAACGATGCGTGTGAGGTCTGTGTGTGTGTGTGTGCGCGGGTGTGTGAGGTTGGAGTCCCTGACCGGACCGGGAGAAGATATTTTAACATTTTCTCTAGCTCTGTCATCCAAGTTGGTGCAAATTAGTGACTTAAACACGTGTGTGTGTGTGTGTGTGTGTGTGTACACGTGTCTGTGTGTGTGTGTTCCCCAGGTCTATGGAAATGCAGGACCTAGCCAGTCCTCATAACCACGTGGGGGGTGGAGACTCAACAGGCTCCAAACTGGACAAGAACATCCTGAGTAATTCCTCCATCACTAGCAACGGAACAGGAGGTGAGAGAAAGAGAGATGGAGAGAGAGAGAGAGAGAGATGGAGAGAGAGAGAGATGGAGGGAGGGAGAGAGTTTTAACTAGGGCTGTCAGTCAATAAAACTAATTTGATAAATTTTCCACAAAGTAATCGATGTGGAAATGTGAAAGTGTTCCAACTTGTTTTTTCGCCTAAATTTACAATTTAGGTGGTCGGCGATTTTCGTAACATTTATAGACAAGAAACCAAACGTGGTGCCTAAACAAACGACTTTGAACTCTTTATGTTGCTGCCAAAAAATGTTTTGTTCTAAAAAAAAATGTTTTCTAAAAAAACCAAATGGTGAGAAATGAAATGTTATGTGACAGCTGTGTGATTTCTTGCAACCGTGGTATATCAGTAAAATCATTAGACGTAAAGATTTCTCGTGAGAACTGTAAAGTATTTTGATTTAGAGAGGCGGAGGGAGACACACACACACACACACACATGCACACACCCACCCACACGCACACACACGCACACACACACGCACACACACACGCACACACGCACACACACACGCACACACACACACACACACGCACACACACACGCACGCACACACGCACACACACACACACACACACACACACACACACACACACACACACACACATTGGCACAAGCCCTTGAGTAAACCATTGGAGAATGTGTGTAAACACAGAGTAAAGCACTTTGCTTCTCCCCCACTAACCACTTGGCCGGTGCTGTGTGTGTGTGTGTGTGTGTGTGTGTGTGTGTGTGTGTGTGTGTGTGTGTGTTTGAGTCGAAGCCCAGAGCCCACTGGAAACTATTTCCTCTAGAAGAGCATTAAAGCATCACCGCTCTGTCAGATGTCAACACCGCTGCACTCTGTCCTCTGTAACTCTCTCTCTCCCTCTCCCTCTCTCTCTCTCTCCCTCTCCCTCTCTCTCACCCTCTCCCTATCTCTCTCCCACCCTCCCCATTTCTCTCTCCCTCTCTTTATCATCTCTCTCTTTCTTTCTTTCTTTCTTTTTCTCTCTCTCTCTCTCCCTCTTTCTCTCCCTCTCTCTCTCCCACGCTCCCCCTTTCTCTCTCCCTCTCTTTCTCATCTCTCTCTCTCTCTCTCTCCCTCTCTCTCCTCTTTTTCTCATAATCTTACATACTGCATGTCTGTCATTTTATGCTTATCTCTCTCCATCTCTCTCTCCATCTAACCCTACACACACGCACACTCTGTCTCCTTCTCTGTCTCTCTTTTCTCTCCACGAGAGATAAAGAAAGAAAGAAAAAGAGTTGACAGAGAGAACGTAAGAATGAACAAAGCGATGTTCTTCCCGCTTAATCATTCTCCTCTCTTAACATTTCCATTAACAATGGCTCATACCTGATTTATGGTGGAGAGAGGGAGAGAGAAAGAGGTCAGAGAGAGAGAGAGACAGAGAGAGACAGAGAGAGAGCGAGTGTGAGAGAGAATAGAGAGAATAGAAAGACAGAGAGAGAAAGAGAAAAAGAGAGAGAGAGAGATGTGCTTAGATGCGAAACATCACTCATGATGTGCTTACATGTGAAATCCTCTCAGTTACAATTGACTGTCCTTCAATGACATGTTATGGAAATGTCTATCATTGATACGTAATGGCAACATTGGTGGTGACGTATTATATCCAACCTGACATATCTGTTTAGAACAATACAGACACACAGTCTCACAGGACGGCTGCAGTCATAGCGTGTGTATGGAATGCCATTAAGTGATATTAAATCATTTTTGATGAGCTCAGAGTTAATGGTTTTAGCAGACACTCTGAGGCCAGTCCGGTAGGACACACAGCCAAAACAAACGACATACCCAGAATTTCCCACACCTGACATCAGCAAAGCTCATTTGCCAGTCCCTGTCTCTATGGCGACTCATCCGTCTTTATTACAGCTTGTCCTATGGACTATTGCTCCCTGTGGGGATTAATAAAGTTCTACTAAATTGAATTGAAGCGAATTGTCTGGCAGTGAAGGTCAGAATCTGTACTTTTAGTGATCATTGGGGAGAAATGAAAAGAACATGGGAAATCCTTTATTTGAAGGTCCACTTATAAACCGTAATGGTTTGTTAACCGTTAGTAAACAGTTTGCAAAATGTTCAGACTTTTATTCAGATTTTTTTGTATAAATGTCAACGTTGTGACTAGCGAGTGTGTCATTGATTTTCTACAACGTTGAAATTGATTTAATTTTTTCTGAATTAAAGTCCAAACATTTGGTCGGTTGCCGACTTGCTCCCGCTTTCACGAGCTGCTGTCACAAATGTGTACTATCCCAGTTAGCTACATTACTCAATAATAAAATAAAATATAAATATAAAAAATAAATGTTGATGTTTAACAAACTATATGATAACATATACCTTTTAGATACTAGTACTACATACCTGTAGTACATAGATACTACACCAACCAGTATAATGTACTATAAACCATTTATGAACCATTATGAACCACAACAGCATTCTGCTTGGTGTGTTGAGTGAGAGAGAGAGACTGCCTATTGGTCGTCTCTGTGAGTTGTAACCCCGCCCCCTCTCCGACCCTCCACCCCCTTCAGGAGAGAACATGACTATACTAAACACGGCTGATTGGTTGCTGGGTTGCAGCAGCCCACCCCCTGCCCTGAGCTCAAAGGACTATGGTACAGCGCATGTGTGTGTGTGTGTGTGTGTGTGTGTGTGTGTGTGTGTATGTGTGTATAGTCTGCTCTGCTCTGCTGTGGAGTGTCTTCTGGTCTGGTTTCTCAGTTCAGGTCTTGGAGACCCGTTATCCATGAAGGGATAATTTAATTAAATTATTATTTTAATCTCAACTATGAACTTTTTCTCATTTTAATGATCAATTAAATGACCAAAATGTAATTATTTGAAAAGCTAGCATGTGCATGACAATATATCTCTAAAGATAGGAGATTCAGTGTCAATCATACACATTGGGTCTCCAGGATCAATGCTGAGAAACTGTGTGTTTGTGCATGCGTGTGTGTGTGAGTGTGATTGTGAAAGAGAGACTTTGTTTTTGATGCACGGTAGCTTGGAGCAGTTCTTCAAGACATCTGCGTGTGAGGACCCAGGTGACGTGTTCTACCTACAGTGATATCAGAACTGTCCAATTTTTTAAATGTTATTTTTCTTTTTTTATCGTCCCCCTCTATCTCTCTCAGTCAAATCAGAGCCTATGAACAACAGTGAGACAGCCACTACCACAGGAGACACAGTACTGGACACTTACGCAGGCTCAGGTAACACACACACACACACACACACACACACACACACACACAGACAAACACACACATAGCCTATTCATGCATATACACGCACTCTGACTTACACACTGAAACAAACAGACAGACAGGCATTCAGACAGACAGGCATTCAGGCAGACAGACAGACAGACAGACAAACAGAAAGGCAGACAGACAGACACACAAACAGACAGACAGACAGACAGATACAGACACACACACAGTCTCCCTGTTGCAGCAGTTCATCCCACGATAGCCTGCCCTTGGATTGCATCATGAGAGAGAGAGAAAGAGAGAGAGAGAGAGAGAGAGAGAGAGAGAGAGAGAGATTGTTGCGTCTTTTTTTAGACCCAGTGCTGAACTCATTTAGTCTTAGTCTGCCTCTCTCTCTCTCTCTCACACACACACACACACACACACACACACACACACACACACACGCACATACAGCAACCATGGGGGGTGGTTTAAAAGGGGGTTAAAACCCAGTGGGTGGGTTGTCATCGTTGGGGTCTGACATCTCCATGACCACAATCAGACATTGTTGACTATGGAACCTTAAATAGAAGGCTATTACCTGCACCAGAGACGGAAAAAAAGTGATGCATTGGATTTTGTTGGACTTAATACTTTTATTTTCCTGTGTTGTTTACCTTATTTTGTTGTTGTCTTTGTTGTTGTTGTTATTGTTGTTTGTTTGTTTTTTCTCAGTCATCACCAGCAGTGGATACAGCCCTCGCTCTGCACACCAGTACTCTCCACCAATCTACCCCTCAAAGTGAGTCTACTTTATCACACCCACAATCATTTACCCCATGTACTCCATGTACTGTACTCTACTGCACCTAGCTTACCCTTAAGGTAGGCATTGTTTTAGCCTACACATTTACCATACTCATTTACCCTACTCACCTCATTTACCCTTCATAACAAGCCTGTGTTATCCTACTCATTTACATGACTGCGCCATCAATTAGTTTTTTTAGGATGTTTTTAGCTGTTACATTGAAATCAGGCCTTGGTTCAAATAGTCATCCAAATAATTTCTGTGCTTCATTGGGTTGCCTGGCCCAATCAAACCAATGGAATAGTCCCAAAACTGCAAATAATCACCTTTTTGGGCAATTATGACCCTAACCTACCTCTTATGTTACCTTCTCCACCCTCCTCCCCTCCACCCTCCTCCACTCCACCATCCTCCCCTCCACCCTCCTCCACTCCACCCTCCTCCACTTCACCATCCTCCACTCCACCATCCTCCCCTCCACCCTCCTCGACTCCACCCTCCTCCACTTCACCATCCTCCCCTCCACCCTCCTCCACTCCACCATCCTCCACTCCACCATCCTCCCCTCCACCCTTCTCCACTCCACCCTCCTCCACTCCACCCTCCTCCACTCCACCATCCTCCCCTCCACCCTTCTCCACTCCACCCTCCTCCACTCCACCCTCCTCCACTCCACCATCCTCCACTCCACCATCCTCCCCTCCACCCTTCTCCACTCCACCCTCCTCCACTCCACCATCCTCCACTCCACCATCCTCCACTCCACCATCCTCCCCTCCACCCTCCTCCACTCCACCATCTCCACTCTACCATCCTCCACTCCACGCTCCTCCACTCCACCCTCCTCCACTCCACCTCCTCCACTCTACCATCCTCCACTCCACGCTCCTCCACTCCACCCTTCTCCACTCCACCCTCCTCCCCTCCACCTCCTCCACTCTACCATCCTCCCCTCCACCCTTCTCCACTCCACCATCCTCCACTCCACCCTCCTCCACTCCACCTCCTCCACTCTACCTGTCCTAACTCTCCATCTCTCTACTCAGGCCGTACCCCCACATCCTGTCAACGCCGGCGGCTCCGCCCATGCCAGCTTACGCCGGCCAATCACAATTCAGCGGCATGCAGCAGTCTGCGGTCTACACCTATTCCCAAACAGGCCAGGCCTATGGCCTGTCTACCTACGGTAATCACACACACACACACACACACACACACACACACATACACACACACACACACACACACACACACACACGTCTCTCTCTTCACCTCTCCTCCGCACCTCTATCAGCTTTATCTCTCCACTGTCACTGTCACTCATCCCTCTCTTTATTATCCTCTCTCCCTCCTTCTGACTTGCAGTCGTACAGTATAATGCAGACATGTTTTGTTCGTAGTAGTTGTCTTAATTCTCTCTCTTTCTCTCCCTCCCTATCTATCCATCTCTCCCCCCCCCCCTCCCTCCCCCTTCTCTCTCTCTATCATAGACCTAGGTGTAATGTTGCCAGGCATCAAGACGGAGGGCGGTCTCTCTCAGACCCAGTCTCCTCTACAGACAGGGCTGAGCTACAGCCCCGGGTTCACCACGCCCCAGCCTGGACAGACAGCCTACTCACCCTATCCGATGCCAGGTCTGTTTGCTAACCATCCAATCAGATGGCACGACAGTGTGAATTTCATGTAGTGCTTTTCCAAGTTGTTCAAAGCGCTTCACATAGCAAAGGCGGGAACTACCACTATTGTGTGTGTAGCATCTTAGTTATGCTTGTCAGCCATTTTGGCATCGATGCAGGTAGAATGAATCGAGTTTGTGTGATTTAAGTAGGATGTTTTTGGTTGTCGGTGATGGTGATGGTGCCGGATTGTTGATACACGAAGGTGTGTGTCTCCATCTCTCCAGGTTCCAGTTTCACCCCCTCCTCTGGCCTCTATGCCAGCAACAACTCTGTGTCTAACCCAGCCAACTACACCACCTCCCAGCAGGTACTGTATGTGCAGTGCACTCCATAAGTATTGTAAAGTGGAAACATTTTGTCTTCTTTTAGTTCTAAACTCCCAACAGTTTGGTTTTTTCCAAATCAAACAATTACGATGGGGTCAAAGAAGAGATTCTCAGATTGAATTCGATGTTGTTGTTTTTTCAGATTGAGCTCACCATTTAGAAAGTACAAAAGGTTTTAAATATACTCCCCCTATTTTCAGTATTGAAAGAAATCATATCATGTCCAAATAAAGTACTGTTAAACTAATGTTTAATATTTGGTCGACAATCCTTGCATGCAATCCTTGCATAACCCTAACCCTAACTGACGGAAGTCTGTAACCCATTGACCCCACCAGATGCTGGATATATTCTCTGGTGATGCTCGGCCAGGCCTGTACTGCAGCCATCTTCAGTGTTGTTTGTTTGTTTTAAGGTCTTTTTGCCAAAAATCTGTAAATGAAATGTTCAGTTTAATTCATATCGGACTTTTCCCAATCCAATTGACTTGGCCAGTCAAGAACCTTCCGCTTGTTGTCCCTGAAAAACTCCCTTTCCTGTTGATATGATATGATGTATGTTTGGGGTCATTTTCTTGCTATTTGATAAAACGCCAGTCAATGGCGTTTTGCTTGTACTCAAACAGATTCTGTTTGACAGTTTCTGTACACTACAGAATACATTCTGCTTCTGCTGTCAGCAGTAACATCC
>NC_137688.1:60381732-60549232 GCF_963989245.1 Nansenia antarctica | reverse complement strand
CCCCCCCCTCTCTCTGCCTATCTCTGTCTCTCTCTCTCCCCCCTTCTCTCTCTGCCTATCTCTGTCTCTCTCTCCCCCCCCCCTCTCTCTGCCTATCTCTGTCTCTCTCTCCCCCCCCCTCTCTCTGCCTATCTCTGTCTCTCTCTCCCCCCCCCCCCCCTCTGTCTCCCTCCCCCCCCCTCTCTCTCTCTCTCTCTCCCCCCCCCTCTCTCTCTCCCTCCCCCTCTCTCTGCCTATCTCTCCCTCCCCCCCCCCTCTCTCTGCTTCTCTCTGTCTCTCTCTCCCCCCCCCTCTCTCTGCTTCTCTCTGTCTCTCCCTCCCCCCCCCCCTCTCTGTCTCTCCCCCCCTCCCTCTCTCTGCTTCTCTCTGTCTCTCCCCCCCATCTCTATTCTGGGCATCTGACGGCATCAGCTAATCCTGTGTCAGGCGGCCGACCCTCGCTGACCTATCACAGATGATGGTTTTTGCAGCTGAGCCACTATTGGCAAGGCTGTGTCCCACCATGCAACACACACACACACGCACACGCACACGCACACGCACACCCACACGCACACACACACACACACACACACACACACACACACACACACACCATCCAGCCCTCGACCCCAACATTTTTAAAGGGGGGGGAATGTTGATGGGACGGAACAAGTGCAACCCGTCTGTCAGCATCTGCTGAGATTAGGGGAACATACCAGCTATGGGTGAGGAGAGGGGGGAGAGGGTGTGGGTGGGGGGGAGAGGGTGAGGGGAGAGGAGAGGGGGGAGAGGGTGAGGGGAGAGGAGAGGGGGGAGAGGGTGAGGGGAGAGGAGAGGGGGGAGAGGGTGTGAGGGGAGAGGAGAGGTGGAGAGGAGTGAATAGGTGGTGAGGGGTGAGGAGAGGTGAGAGGAGAGGGGGGAGAGTGTGAGGGGTGAGGAGAGGGAGGAGAGAGGGGGTGAGGGGCGAGGAGAGGTGGGACAGGGTGAGTGTGGGGGTCAGGGGTGTCGGTATCGTGGCATAGCGGTAACACGCCTGACAACTACTCACCTACACTCATTACCTGAAGATCTGGGGTTCATCTGGGGTTCAAGACCGGGTTGGGCTGTCTGGCCTCTCCTCTGTGTCCCACCGTCTGAACACTCGAACACACCTTTAGGGGCGGCTGTGGCGCAGGAGGTAGAGCTGCCGTCTAATGATCACAAGGTCGGCAGATCGGCGTTTCGAGCCCCGGCTGGCCACATGTCGAAGTGTCCTTGGGCAAGACACTGAACCCCAAATTGCTCCCAGTGAGCGGGCCCGGCGCCTTGCATGGTAGCTTGCCGCCATTGGTGTGTGAATGTGTGTGTGAATGGGTGAATGAGAGGCCATTGTAAAGCGCTTTGGATAAAGGCGCTATATAAGTGCAGTCCATTTACCATTACCGTTTACCATTACTCCCACCGTGTCCCACCGTCTAACACACCTTCCTCCCTCAGGACCCTCCTATGGCTGTAACGCTGGGCCTGCGCATGGAGGAGATGATCTTCAACCTGGCAGACACACACTTATTCTTTAACGATTTGGAGGTGAGCTCACAGACACACACAGATAAACAACAACAACAACAACAACAACAACAGGACAGCATACCACAACCATTCCACAAATTACATTCACAGAGCAATATACTAATGTAGCTATAAACTAGCATACAAATTCTAAAAGTAAAAGTGAAGGGCCGGATCAAGTCCCATGTACGTGTGTGCGTGTGTATGTATGCTTGCGTGTTACACAACAGCCATAGTCCAGGGGCGTATTCCACGTACGTTGATTATTATATTCGCGATTAAAAGGAAAGCCTTGTTCAAGCAACTCTCGATTGGGATTCAAGCCTCAAGTGATTCCTCGAATTAGAATCAGCCTTGTGTCATCAATGTTCACGCAAGTCCGGTTTGGAAAGTCTCGCTTTGGGCGCGCGCCCCGGAGTTAGAAGTAGCCTAGAAGAGCCGATTGTCGAAAAGAAGATACTAGACTGGAAAATGACAGAGCAGCGCTCTACTTATTGATCTTTATGAAGACGAAAAATAAGATGTAAAAAAGTGCAATACGCAATTAACAAGGCGAGGGAAATGGTTTGGCAAGAAATTGCTGACAGATTGCGTACATCATACAATCCCCTACTTATTGTGTTATGTTCATTTTTTAATAAATGAACATTCACTACTGTGGTTATTAGCAGCAGGCTACACACTATCAGATAGCCACTTCCATCAGACCATAGTGTTCTTTTAAGACGGGATTTGCATTTCGTTGTCTGATGCTTGTACTCTACAATAACAATAAAGTTGAATCTAATCTAACAATGTATGTTTAAAATGATGGTGTAGGCTAATTTACGAGAACTGACATATTCTATCATGGTGCCTTTCTGACTGTGTTCTTCTAGCATTGTAACTGGATCCTGGATTTGGCATAGATTATTATTTCTTATGATTACTGATGGATAGATGATTCACTTACTTAGACAGATGTATTTATTGTAAATCGATTTGCATGAAGGCTTCTGTTAAATGTCAAGAAAATGAACATAAGATGATAGTCAACCCTCTCTCCTGAGGCAAGGATCGAACCAACAACCTTCTGATTGCTAGCTGGCTAGCACACTATCAAACTATCTATCAAAATATCAAATTATCTATCTATCTCGTAAAAGATGGGACCTAATATTTCCAAAAAGACAGTTGACGGAACTGTCGTTCGGGATTTAGTTTCGGCCTGTGAGACATTTGTGACACACATCTAACTTAAACCAGACCGTAAACCTGGTCGCTACCAGGTTTGTTCTGAAGGATTGGTTGCATAGCAACCAAACAGCAAATTATTTGCGCCACATTCAGGGAACGGAACTTGAACTATTTTTTTTTTGCAAATTATAAAAACAAGCCTGAATTAGCTCTAATCGTGTTTCGTGGAATACCCCCCAGTATTACAGGAGTAGGGATGGGAATTAATAAGATGTTATTGACGCCGATTCCATTATCAAATCTGCTTATCGGTTCGATTCTTTATCGATTCCCTTATTGATTCCTGATCAATTTTCTGTGTGGAAGAAAAGTAGGCTTACACAGGTTTTTAGCATCAGCGAAGCTGTTCTCTTATCTCTATTATTATACACTGTGTCCACTGTGTGTGTTTTTTCCACACAGAAAATGTATCAGGAATCAATCTGAACTTAACATTTGAACATAAATAAAAAGAGCTCGAGCAGCTGGCTGTAGCTTCAAAGCTATCTGTAGCAACAGTCTGTCTGCCATCATTTAAAATGGTGAAATGGGAGAATATTTGTACAGCATTCAATTAAATGTAAAAATGTTTCTTAGTCAAAGAAAAAATCTGCTAAGCCTGCCTGCATGGCGATAATATTATTAGCAAAAGATATTTAACCTCAGTAACGGTAGCGTGGTCAAACATTCTGGCCGAAATACTATTCCTATGGGAGTTCAAAGTCCACTGTCAGGCAAAATAGCCGTATCAGGACTTTTTAAACTGTTCAAAATATCCCAAATAATGCGAAATAGTATACATTTACCTGTTAATTCATGTTATCATTACACTTACTGCTGAAAACTGTATAGCGTATATGCAGTTAAAAATATGTTTGTGTGCCCCGCGGTGGCGCAGCGGTCTAAGCATTAGCCTCTAGTGCAAGCTGCCCACCGGGGACTGGGATCGAATCCCGGTCTCGCCAGACCCGGATATGGCCGGGGCTCACAGGGAGCGGCATATTGAGCGGCCGCTCCCAAGGGGGGTATAGGACTATTTTCCGGACAAGGATCCGTCGCGCAACACCGCCCCCGTCTGGTGCTGGAGTAACGGTGTCGGGCTCGAGGAGCCAGACAGCTAGTCTGCCTGGCGATCTCCTCTGGGGCTGCCGGCCACGGGGTCGTGCGGCGGATCCTACGCAATAGGCAGGGGATAATTGGATGCTAGGTTGGGTGCAATTGGATACCAAATTGGGTGAAAAAGGGATAAAATCAAAAAAAATAATAATAATAAAAAAAAAATATATATATATATATATATATGTTTGTAAATAGGCTACACTTTGGAAATCTGCTCTGGTTTCAGAGCACTCTGGTATCAACGTCATAGAGTGTTCTGAATTCAGTTAATTTACGGTAATTAACGGTCAGTTAAAACTCTTTACAAACTGTAAACCTGGCGGACACCAGCGATAATATTACCATAATTTCGCTGGCAGCCAACAATTTTACGTTATCATGTTAACATTAACGTTGATGTTAGATAGCTTTCTGTTGCTAACTTAAAAGTTGTTGACAGTAGATACTCTTTAACTAATGCTGCCGTTTTCACCTTAAAATTCATTCAAATGAACATTAATTCATCCCATGTATAAACATGATTACTACCTGTTTTGTTACACGTAGATGCGTGTTGAATAATACTCTCTAAAGTACCAATCAAGCCGCAACCATAACATTTTGCAACTATTTCCCCCGACATTTTTAGATTGGAATGTTCAGACGCTCAGACAACTGTCAGCGCATGTGCAAAACATGACGATAAGAGGAATCGATACATCAAACAATTTGTTACCGGTTCTCGATTCCCCTATCCAGGAGGAAGGAAACAATAGTCACATTGTTCAAAAAGGGCCTATAATTGAAGATAGCGGTACAAAGAGTGAGAGGATTCATGTATACTGTAGACCCATGTGTCGATACTGCCCCTCTGTGGCTCACCACTGTTGGTGTTTACATTTGTGTTATGGATTGAAAGAGACTAACTAATTTTACTAATACAATAGAATAGAAAAACGGTATTGTCCACGCATTGTGGAAATATGCCTCTGGCTTCACAGAACAAAAAAACAACAACATCTGGAGCACATGATAATAATGTTCATTTTAGCATGTTTATAGTGTGCAGAATATGCAATATGTGATGTTTTTGATACATGTTTATTACTGCTTATGTTTTTCAAATAATGACGTAAAATTGCTGATAGTCACAGCCCTGTGCATCTTTCTCCATCATTTCTTCGAGTCGACCTTAAAGAATGTCTACCCACTGCCCATATCAAATTGAGCTATGCTTGGTCAGACCACAATTCAAACTAAGACTTACACCTATATGTTTGTGTGTGTGTGGGTGGGTGTGCAGGAGTGTGATCAGGTACACATCGATGATGTGTCGTCGGATGACAATGGCCAGGACCTAAGGTGAGCATTCAAGACCTCCAGTTTGATTGTGTTCATTGTGAATTGGAAATCAGTATATCATATAGTAATATTGCCAAATGTATTATGTACTGTTACTGTTATGTAATTGGCTATTGATTTTATAAGGTGTGTTGTGTAATTAATTTAGTTAGTGATTGTGAATAATAGAAAAATAGAGTATGTTATTATTATTATTATTATCATCATTATTATTATTATTATTATTGATATCATTATTATTGTTATCATTATTATTATCATTATTATTATTTTTTTGTCAATCAATGAAAGTTAAATATTACTATAAAGTACAACCGTAATTCACAATACTACTTTGATTGACAGTTCTTACAGATGTATATAAAAGTATGGTATTGCTTTTCATGACCAGTGCTTACATTATGAATCATTGAACCATCATTGACAGAGCAGATTTCAAATAAAACATATCATTATTATTATTATTGACAGTACTTACAGTTTTGCAACTGATGGCTTCCATGCAGCTGCAACCAGCGCGAGTCTGTGCTTGGCTACGGGCGTGCGTGGTGGCGTCGACTGGATGAGGAAACTGGCCTTCCGCTACCGAAGAGTCAAAGAGTTGTATAGCACGTACAAAAACAATGTGGGGGGTAAGCCAATCAGAGGAGAGCTTATTGGAGAGGGGCCAATTAGAGAGCTCCTTAGAAGCCCAGGGAGTGCAAAGAGATGTAGGAGGGAAAAAGGATCTGTAACTATCAACTGTGGCTTGTTCAGAGAGGCGCCAAATATAGCAAGTTGCAGATAGAAATACTGTATAAACTTGACTGGATTCCCCAATCGTAGAATTTTGTGTTTTCTTTGTAAGATCTGCATATTCTGTAATGTTCTGTAATGGTGCACAGCCAGGACTGCACAGATCGACTGAGTAAAGAGTGAAATGTTCCATGTTCCATCCATGTATCTACATAAATTCATGAATTCATTTGAGAGTTCACAATGTTATCTATTGCCTACAGTGGGTTGCAAAAAATGTGGGCACCCCTGGTTTAAATGTCTGTTACAATTAATCTCCAAGTGATTGAAAGCAAACCTGAACACTAAATGCTACAAAGTTAAACATGACACCTTTCTGCACATTTTAAAGCAAAAATAAGTTTCTTTTTATTGACATTTTTCATGAGTTTTTAAATGCTAAAAAAGGAAAAGGGCCCTGTGCAAAAGTTTGGGAACCCTTTTGGATTATTCTTTGTTACCTTTTGAGAAGATGATTACTAAGGCCCAGACCAAGGTGATTTACTCGTTAGGGCTTCAATGAGTCAGGTGAATATAATTCCAGGGTTGAACTATATATTCTGAAGTAACTCCATGCCGTATCTGACTGCGGTGGCTGTTGTGTCTGATGTTAAAAGCCATGGGTTCCTCTAAACAGTTGTCCAAGGATGTCAGAATCAAGATAGTTCACTTCCACCATCAAGGAGAAGGCTACAAAAAACTCTTGCAACGTTTCGAACTACCCATTTCCACTGTCAGAAACATCATCAGAAAATGCAAAATAAATGGAACAATTGAAGTCAAGGCAAGACCTGGAAGACCAAGAAATGTAACTGATAGAATGGCCCAAGATCTGTTGAGAAATGCTGAGAAGAACCCACACATCACTGCAAAAGAGCTGCAAAAAAGAGTAGCAGACACCGGTCTAGTTGTTCACAGGACAACAATACAGCGTACCTTAAACAACAAAGACCTACATGGCAGAGTTGCCAGAAAGAAGCCTTTCCTACTACCTCAACACAAAATTAAGCGTCTGAAGTATGCAAAAGAAAACCTTGACAAACCTGAAGCCTATTGGAACAATGTGCTTTGGACTGACAAACCAAAGTGGAACTTTTTGGCCACAACCAAAGAAGGTATGTTTGGAGAAAAAAGAGTGAAGCATTTGTAGAGAAGAACACCTTGCCAACTGTTAAGCATGGAGGTGGATCCATTATGCTTTAGGGTTGTCTAGCAGCCAGGGGCACAGGCAATATTGTGTGGGTGGAAGGAAGAATGGATTCCACCAAATAACAAGACATTCTAGAGGCTAATGTTCGAAAGTCAGTCCAGAAATAGAAGTTGAAGAGAGGTTGGGTATTCCAGCATGACCCGAAGCATACCTCAAAATCAACCATGGAGGACCTCCAGGAAACACGGAAGAAGGTTTTGGAATGGCCATCACAGTCCCCAGACTTGAATATTATTGAAAACCTGTGGAGAGATCTCAAACATGCCGTGCATGCAAGAAGGCCGAAGAATATTTCTGAGCTAGGGGTGTTCTGTCAGGTAGAATGGGGAAAGATTCCCCCCAAAAGAATTGAAAGACTCTTAGCTGGCTACAGGAAGCATTTGCAAGCTGTTATAGATGCCAGAGGAGGAGTTACAAAGTACTAGCTGACAGGGTTCCCAAACTTTTGCACAAAGCCTTTTTCCTTGTTTTATTATTTTGAAACTGTAAAAAGTAAAACATTTTAAAAATTGTAAAATTGTAAAAGGCATTTTGACTAGGGGTGCCCACATTTTTGCACCCCACTGTATAATCACGCAAGTTTTAGATGAGCTGTTTTAATGGTTGTGTCACTGTTGTGGTCTCTAACTATGAGTTTGATTGTCTGTCTCTGTTCAAGTGCTGCTCGGAAACTCAGGACTTCTGATTTAAGTTTATGCAAGATATTGCACAGGGCTCATTATTGGTTGATTCCAATAGGTCAACTCAGATTTCTAGTAGTAGCATAAGTTTACACATTTTGGAGTTCATGATTTTCTGAGGGGTACTTGAAGGCAGCATCAGACTGGTGTTGTTCCAAGTGTGTGGTTAATAAGGACAGTGGTGGTGGTTGTTGCAGGGCTGCTGGGCCCGGCCAAGAGGGACGCATGGCTGCAGCTAAGGGCTGAGGTGGAGGCTCTCACTGACTCCTGGCTCACCAACGCACTCAAGTCCCTGTCAATCATCAGTTCCAGGTCAGTGCCCCACTGTGCCCACTTTCTCCTCCAATAGCCTCACTAGATGGCAAGCGTGAAGTGGGATTCTTTGGGACGACCCTAACCTTAACCCGTCCTCTTAGCATGACCATAAACCCTAACCCTTTCCTTAACCGTCTTTGATCTCAACTTCAGTGTCGGCCGTCCCAGGATCCAAGTCAGACTTTCCTCACACACTATAGTCTTGCATGGTCAGAAGTGTTGCCTCCCATAATCCCACATGCTCCTGGTCGACCGTCTGGGAGCCTATAGATTAGTGGTTCTCAAACCTCTCCTCGGGGACCCCCAGCCGCTCCACATATTTGATCTGTTCCACCACCAGCACACCTGATTCAACTAATCAAGCAATTATGATTTGTACTTGATTAGTTGAATCAGATGTGCTGGTGGTGGAACAGATCAAATATGTGGAGAGGCTGGGGGTCCCCGAGGAGAGGTTTGAGAACCACTGCTATAGATGGATGAGGAGGGACACACACACGCAGGAAATCCACCTATCGTTATTCCTCTTCCAAATTGGGTTGTGCCTTATCGTCAACATCTTCCCCGGACACAAAAACGTGTTAACCTCCGGAGGCCTGCTGATGTTAGCTATCTTCACTAGCTATAGAGATTTATTTAGATTGACAGAAAGCGCAATTTCCACCTTAATTCTGAGCCCCACGTACCCAAACATGTGATTGGTCGGTAGAGGTGTCTGTCTGTAGAAGACACCTCCTCCCCGGAAGATTTCTGAAGTTCTCAAAAGCTGGATCCATTATTTAAAGATGTAGTGCATTGTCTGGTATGGATAGCTTGAGATGACTGACAGTCCCACTGACGAGGGACAATTCAACCTCAATTCTCTATTAAAGATGCATCCATCCTTCTTCCCTTCCATGAAGAAACCACTAACATGATTGGATTGTTGAAAGCAATTCACCAGTTTAGTGATTACCTCGGGTTAGAGTGGAAGGAGGGGTGCCTTTTCAGAGCACTTTAAGAGCCTAAGTGACCCCCCCCCCCCCTCCACCCTCGCTCTCTCTTTCTCTCCCTCTCTACAGGAGTAACTGTGTGAATGTGTTGGTGACTACAACACAGCTCATACCAGCACTCGCTAAAGTCCTCCTGTACAGTCTAGGATCTGCTTTCCCTATAGAGAACATTTACAGTGCAACCAAAATAGGTAAGACCCCCCCCCCCCCCAACACACACACACACACACACACACACATACACACACACTGGCCATCGGTTATTTTGATGACACTCCATTCAGCTCATATGTTACTAATTCCATGCTCACCTATTTTGAGGTTTATGTTTGAGATGAGGTTCACTGAGAGTTTGCGTGGATGTGTGAGTGTTTGTGTTTGTCACCTGTGTGTGTGTGTGTGTTACAGAGAGCAAGGGAGAGAGAGAGAGAGAGAGAGAGGGAGAGAGAGAGTGGCTTTGACTCAGATCATAACATAAACCACCCTTTTCCTTTTAATGCTAAATGAAAAAACGTGTGCACACACACACACACACACACACACACACACAGTCTGTGCCTGACCCTGTCTCATTAACTGATTGACTGCTGATTAGATACACTGTGTGGATTCAGTGTGCATTGAATGACCCCCCACCATGCCCATGTGACCCTTGAACTTTCACCTGCTTTAGGTCTCTTTTGGTCATGGCATTTCTAATGGATTAATTAGAAGTTGCTCCATACCACTGATTCAGGGTCAGATATACTTTCATCCAATGTTGATTGGGGTATGGGGAATCTAATCCTAGATCTGTGTGGTATCTGTGGTTAGGGTCAACTTCCTAACTAAAAGTGTTTGGGACTGTTAACAGCTGGGCCCAGCCTGGCCTCTCCCAACACCATGTTATCATTCCCCCCCCCCCCCCCCCCCCCCACACACACACACACCACCTCACTCCAACTCGCACACACACACACACACACACACACACACACACACACACACACACACACACACCATCTCACTCTAATCGGACACACGTGGGATCAGTCAGTCTTGGTTGGATGGACACTCGCATTCCTCCTGCTGAACGGACCTCCGCAGTAACCTGCCAGGGTTCAGGCACGTGCCACGACCGCGGTCAAACCTAGCAGTAACCGTAAATCAACCTCAAGGGAGGAAACAAACAATTCAGTATGTGAGGAGAGAGAGCCAAAACACAAAGCCAAAATGCACTATGTGTGTGTGTGTGTGTGTGTGTGTGTGTGTGTGTGTGTGTGTATGTGTGTGTGTGTGTGTGTGCGTGCGTGTGCAAACTAGTGATGAGAAGAAAAATGTAAAGATGAACTCACACTGGGGTTCAGCCTAGTCAATCGAACTTAGTCATCCATGATGAGCTCTCTGAGAACTCACTCTCCCATGAGTCTCTCTGAAAAGCTGTTACCCAACCCCAAATCCACCTCCTAACGTCTCCCTCTAGCACTTCTGTAGATCTGAGAGGACTGGGTAAGTAGTTAGGGTAATAGTTGCCTTCTGACTAGCTAGGTGGTTGCCCCTTGCCTTCTGACTAGCTAGGTGGTATTTGCCATATTGCTTATACCCATCCCAATGCATTGAGATCAACACAAGTGCTTATATGGGCAAGGGGGTCAATTGGGAATTTGGCATCTGACCTGAAGCACAAGCTTGTGTTTCCTGCCGCTTTTGTGGTTACTGTCATGTCATGATCATTGCCATTTGAACTGAAACACTTCCCATGGGTGGACTGTGTGTGTCAGAGTGAATCCATTCTCCCTTCTTATATTTATGGAAATGTTTGTGTGTGTGTGTGTGTGTGTGTGTGTGTGTGTGTGTGTGTGTGTGTGTGTGTGTGTGTGTTTGTGTGTGCTTGCGTGCGTGCGTGCGTGTGCGCGTGTGTGTCCACCCCTGTCTCCTCCCATTCCTCTCCCCTAGTGCCCCTGTCTCATCCTGTCTTTTATGTGTCTTAAAAAAAAGAAATCTATGAAAGACTTTCTTTGTCTCCCAGGCAAAGAGAGCTGTTTTGAGCGTATAGTCTCCCGCTTTGGCACTAACATTACATATGTTGTCATTGGCGACGGGCGAGATGAGGAGCATGCGGCCAGCCAGGTAATGTCAACAACCCCCTTCATTTGACCTTTGATCCCTCTAACAGTTGACCTTCTCCATCCCTTGTTTTATTTTGCAGGCAAAGAGAGTTGCTTTGAGCGCATAATGCAAAGGTTTGGCAGGAAAGTAGTGTATGTTGTAATTGGGGATGGTGTGGAAGAGGAGCAGGCGGCGAAAAAGGTAAAGGACCTCCTGCGGTGACGTCACCGTGCCCCCCCTCCTCGGCGTGTGAGCTCTGATTGGACAAGCCTGCCTTTCTTTGCAGTAGTGGTTTTTTGAAGTTTCTTTGGTTTTTTCTTCTACTTGCTGTTGCTTTGTGTTTTGTTTTTTTTCTACACCAATGAAATGAAAGTCGACTTTCGTTCCATACTGACCAAGTAGAGGGTTGTTGGGATTGTAAAACGTTACCGCTGTGATAATGTTTGCCACCCTTGTCTTTTGGAACGTCTAATTAAACGTCTAATTAAGTTATTGAAATGTAATTCCTTTATGCATTCTAATACATTATGATATTATAGAGATAGAGGACACAGTATTATTATCCTTTCTCTGATTTGGTGGATTATGAATAGCAACACTGGTGGTCAAATGTGCACAATGGTTACGTTTTATCAATAACCAAGCCCCAATGTGTTGGACTGGCAGGATATGATTAGCATCTGTATTCAATCGTATGTATGGTGTCGTGGTTGATTTTATGATCTGTGAGTGTCTGAATTAAAAAAAACTACTCTGATCTGAGACTGATCTACTCATCGTGCTACTCTGGGGTGTGTGCGTGTGTGTGTTTCACCCTCTTCATCAAAATAAGGGTAATGTTGCAGGCAGAAAATTATGATTTTATGTATCTAGCCCTTATAACACATGGTGCTCATGGTGGTTGTAATCCTCCTGAATGTGTCCAGCTTTGGGGAGAGCCTATGTGATCATGTGTGCTGGCCGGTGGTGGTGTAGCCTAGGGATGCATGCCTTTTGTTTGCAGTGCTTTGGCAGACCAATAGACGGCTATGAGAGATAGTGTAGCTTGCATGACTTTGGGTGATGGGGTGTCGGCTCCCAAAATGTTCTTCTGTTGTCTATGAATGTTCTATTTGCCCCTCCAGCTTTCTAATCAGTGTGTCTGTGTGTATGTGTGTGTGTCTGTGTGTACGTGTGTGTGTATGTGTGTATGTCTCCCACAGCACAACATGCCTTTCTGGAGAATATCCAGTCATTCTGACCTGCTGGCGTTACACCAAGCACTGGAGTTTGAATACCTGTAACTGTTACTATAGCGATGGACACACAAGGGTAACTGTAATTGTTACCATGGCTTCAGGAGACACAGCCCCTTCTTTTGTATATCTATTTAAGAAACAACCACAGTACACTTTTCGTTTTTTGTCTTTTTTTTTTTTTTTGAACGTCTGGATTTGAGTACTTTGTCTTAAGAAGAAGAGGATTGAGAGGGAGAGAGAATGACGAAAAGGAGGGAGAGGAGGAAGGAGAGAGAACCGAGGAAGTACAGGACTGAACTTCCAAAACTCGCTCCCACTCAGCCAACACTAATGGTTGGGCCCTAACCTCAAACTTTGATCAAACGTCCACGAAATGTCTGGGGATGTAGTGTTCTCAAACTTAGAGACCCTGTCTATGCAGGCTCTTGAATTGGAAACGGGGACAACGTCCGTGTTTGAAACAATAAACCGCTTCAACAGTAATCTGCTTCCCAACCCCAGCGGGACTCAACACAATCCTGCACTCTGAACATGAGTCTCGAGTAGTCTGTTTTCGTCATTGTCTTGACTTGTGTAAATTATTTTACAGTAACTAGTTTTAACATGGCAGAGGCAGATGTTTGGTAAGGATAAGTCATTTTGGAGGGGGGTGGGACAGGGTCTAATTTTTTGTAAGGTTTTTTGGGGTAAAGGAGGTTGTGCGTCATGATTTGTCGTGCCTTATAAACGTGTTCGTGTGTTTCTTTGTCACTTTTGTTTATTTGGAAATGTTGATGTATGTAGATAAAAAGAACAAAATCACAACAAGGACCCCATGTGATAATTTCTTGCCATGTCCAAATATTGCATATCTGTGCTGATCTATGTAAATTAAATTGAACTGAATCCGTATGATTTTATGACAAGACAAACATGGATCCCTTTAGCATTACAGATAAATGAAGACAAAATAAAATGTAATAGCCGTGACGTTTTCATGACATGACCAATGCCAGATAGGATTAGCAGATCTAGTATTACAGATCAATTGGGAAATAAAAAGTAACATTAACATCCATTTTATTTTCATGACATTGCTTATTATGAAAGATCGGTTTAGCTACAGATCTGCCTGGGCTAAGTCCAGGCCACTACCTAGGCCCTGTCCAGCAGCAGCCCCTTCTCCTTAGACACTTAGATAGATCTAAGATGATTAAAATCATGATTAGAATAGAGTTTCAACATAAGACCTTTTTAGACCTCTTTGAATAGAACTTAAGACCTATTCGCGACACCATGTTAGCTTTTGGTCATCCTCGAGGTGAGGAAATTAGGGATTTCACTGCCATACAGACAAAAAAGGAAGCGAATTGGCATTTTCTTGGTTCCAGCTTGATTAATTTCCTCCGCATAAATAGATGTGGTCAGACTGATTTCCTTGCAGGATCTTGCTTTTAAGACCTAGCACCTAATTTTTAACCGAATAACTGAAACGTCAGATTGCTGAATTTTAGACTTTAAGGCTTTAAGACCAGCACAGGAACCCTGTTAGATAGGGATAAGCAAGATGCCCAACTAGCCAATCAGAGGCCACAGGTGGAACCAATACCTGCTTGCTGACATTTCTTTGAAACTAGCTAGACTTTTGTGGTTGATGGTGCAGGTATTTATTTAGATTGGAAATGTACGGTACACAACTTGCATATATTGTTCAGTAAGCCAGCCACATAAAATGAAAAAGGTCCTTACCCACAGCATAGAAAACTTGTGTAAATAAATGCTTCTAGAAATTACTTCACAGCAAAGTAACAAGCTGGGACTGGTTCCCAGACTAACCTTGACAATGCACACACCTAACCCCAAACCTTGCCACAATTTCCCACCGAGAACAGTTTTTGGGCAAGGCCTCGGATGGAAATACAAAAGTACACCATTATAAAATCGTATCAAATCTACATCTAGGAGAATATTCTGGACAGGATCCAAGTATCACCATCTCCAACACTGAACAGAGGGATTAAAGCTTCAAATACAAATTAGTGGCAAGTAAAACATAAAAAAAAAAAATCTAGGTATAACTTGCTGAGACAATGGAAAGACAATTGTCTCAATAACGGTCTTCTCTAATCTAACACCAATCAAACATTTGCTTAATATTTTCCCTTCAAGCTTTTCAAAGTTGTACCCACTGCTGACCTGAAGTTCATTGTCATCAATCCTACCACCACATATGAACCGTCTCCTGAAAAAACAAGAGAATGTTGTATGCCATCCATAATTGATCATTTCCCCATCCCATTGAAGACACTCCAGACAGTTTCCATTTCCACAAGCTTTTATTGACACCTCATTTCTTGGCTTTGAAATATTCCTCAATCACGTCCTTGGCTTGAGACTCCTTGCCATAGTCCTGCAGACAGAAATGGGAAGGAATGTTGAGTAGGCAAAGGGAAAGGCAGTATACAAGAGGAGATCAGATAAGAGTTACATCTGATGCAAGGTAAGGTGATGCAGTACAGTGCGCAAAATAAAATTGAAATGCAGACTTGAACATTGTTCTGTAATGCAGCGCATGTTGAAGTGATCAGGACATCATATTGACCATCACACTGTAATAGGAAGGCAAAACATGCCAATGTAGTCCAACTTACTTCTACTTTCCCAGGGAATTTTTGGAAGAGTTTATACAACAAGCTTGGTGTAGATTATTAGTTTCATGCAAGGTTTATTTTCTAAGTAGGTTTGACTGCAAGAAACTAGAAACCTACATGTTACAGAATGTTTTAGAAATTCTTAAAAATGACTATGAAAATCTACGCTTAGCCAAAGTATGAAGCCATTGACGTCAGTTTTTTTGTCAGTTGCTTCCCTATAATAACAGGGTATATACAGGAATCTGGAGGTTAATTTCAATACCTTTCTAAGACTTTTTAAAGACCTTGTCAATATTTTTCCAGACCTCACCGCCACTTCGAGCTGTAACCGTTGACATCAGTGACACCTTTAACTTAACAGTTTTAGTTTGCAATAGAGTAGACCACTATCATACAACAGAATTTCCGGTTCATCTTTGTTTTTTAATAAAACTAATAAATTCACGAACTTTTAACTTTTAACGTTTTTAGGACTCAAACTCTTTGGACAGAGTCTAATTCAGAAAAATATCTACAAAATTCAAGACCTCATAAAATCGTGATAAGACTTTTTAATACTTATTAAGGGTCTTGATTTTCCCTAAATTGATTTATCAACCTTTAATACTTTTCAAGACACCGCGGATACCCTGAATAAACAGGCACACTTCAAGGAAGGAAAGTGTCCAACATCAAATTACAACTAATAGATAAACATGTTACCCTTTGGATCAAATGTGGCCATTCTTAGGGACCCCACACACCACTGGTAGGTGGAGGGGCTCGTACCCTGGCACACATATTCTTGCCAGAGTTAATCAACAGCAGCTGCATGGCACAGAGCACAGCACCTGCACTCGACTGGCACTGATCACATCACAATGGATCATCAACATTACAGCTCAACACATTCTGTGACATCACAATGGTGATGGCAGCTCCTAGTTCTGGATCAGGGGGTTTACCTTGATGACGACACAGCTGCAGCCCACCACCTTGCGGGGTTTGCCCTCACGGTCGATCTTGCACAGGCCGACCCACTCGCCGAGCTTCTTGTTGTCATCAACCTGGTCAGAGGGGTAAACAAGCATTAAAGCACTGCCATTCCACCAGTGCTGCTACCTTGTAAATGGGTCACTTACACAACAAAGCAGTTGTTTCATGTGCATCAGTAATAATTGGGTAGTGATGGCAGTACTAAGGTTGGGCGGTTTCCATTGTTAAGTACCATTAAACAGTCTCCAAATAAAACCGTGGACTACGGTTTACCATGGGATTCAAAGTCATTATTGTAGGGCTTTGACGGAGCTGCCGATTTCAAATGATAAATCCCTATCCTTTACGTGAACCTGCTTGAACACTTTCCACGAGCAGTGCTGAAAAATGCACTTAATAAATAAATAAAAACTGCGCTTAAATACTTTTTAATGAGACGATGTATGGGAAACACTGCACCCGAGTACAAAGCGCAGAGCATAATAGTGTTGTGATCGCATATCCTTCTGAGGAGAAGTGGTCACATGACATGCGATTATGATTGCTTCTGAATAGTATTTTTTGACAGGTTATTTATTTGTAGGAAAGTAGGAAAAGTGTCCAACATCAAATTACAACTAATAGATAAACATGTTACCTTTTTGATCAAATGTGGCCATTCTTAGGGACCCCACACACCACTGGTAGGTGGAGGGGCTCGTACCCTGGCACACATAATCTTGCCAGAGTTAATCAACAGCAGGTGCATGGCACAGAGCACAGCACCTGCACTCGACTGGCACTATTGCAGGGTATATACAGAAATCTTGAGGTTAATTTCAATACCTTTCTAAGACCTTTTAAAGACCTTGTCAATATTTTTCCAGACCTCACCGCCACTTCAAGCTATAACCGTTTACATCAGTGACACCTTTAACTTAACAGTTTTAGTTTGCGATAGACTAGACCACTATCATACAACAGAATTTCCAGGTTCATCTTTGTTTTTTAATAAAACTAATAAATTCACAAACCTTTACTAAAAGTTTTTAGGACTCAAACTCTTTGGACAGAGTCTAATTCAGAAAAATACAAAATTCAAGACCTCATAAAATCGTGATTAGACTTTTTAATACTTATTAAGGGTCTTGATTTTTCCAAAATTGATTTATCAACTTTTAATACTTTTCAAGACAACCCTGTATTGACAGTTGCTATTTTCCGCGGTGTAGTTTAACCATAAATCCACCCAAACCTAGGCAGCACCCTGACTATTCAGCAGATGGAGCCAAATGTCACTGAGCAACATCTACACCACCAGGCTCACTCCCATGGCATACACGCTATAGCCAAGCTTGTTCTGCACAACTCAATTACTTAGCTACTAAGCTGTCCCATAGGACACATGCAGGAACCATGTTGGCAACAAAGAACAAGGAACCCCCCCCCCCCCCCCCAAAAAAAAGGGGGGAAAAAGAAGTTATAGCATCCTCAATCATATCCATCACACGCGTCCTGTACCTTGATGAGGTTGATCTGATGCTCAGCGCAGAGGGCTTCCACCAGCTTCACATACATGGGCTCGTCACAGTTGGCCGCCAGGACGCAGAGGTGGGCCTGGCGCCTGAAACAGGACAAAACATCCTTGATTAACCAACATGCACAGCAGCTAACCGACAACCCAGAGGTGCCAAAACCCAAGTCTCACACTCAGACAGAATTGGGTAACAATGGCGGTTCTCCTCACAGAGTTCAGAAGAGGGAGCCAAATTATCATCACTGAAACGTCGCTCGAGCACACGTCTAGAGAGCGGTGGCAATATTAAGATCCGTACTTGTCCAGGGCCTTTGCTGCCTCGCGGATACCGCGGGCCAGACCGTCGTGGATGAGTGCGGTCTTGAGCACTTCGGGGAGAGCGGTGTTGACATCCATCACACCTCCAGCGGCGACGCTGAGGAGGAGACAAGAGGGGGGGGAGACAAGAGGGGGGGGAGACAGTGAGACAAGAGGGGGGGGGAGACAGTGAGACAAGAGGGGGGGGAGACAGTGAGACAAGAGGGGGGGAGACAGGGAGACAAGAGGGGGGGAGAGGGGGAGAAGTTAGTCTAACCGAGACAAACGCACGTTGGACTGCATAATCACTGACTCCGGCGTGTCAGACAAGGTGTCTCACTCATGATTGAGAGTGAAGGGGTATCCGACTAAGAAATAAAAATCATCACACAAGCCGGAAGAATAACACATGTCATTACTACAGGACGAATCAACAATGTAGCCAGCTAGCCTTCTCCGGTAAAGACAACTAGTTGGCCAGGCGGGTGAAGGCTGCCCTTTCGCTAAAGAACTGCTCTTAAGAGGACAATTGCGGATGAACTAGGAGCTAGAACACAATGCACTTATGAAAGACTTTCATTGAAAGTTAACAATAAGGTAGACAGCTGCTGGTTCAGTGCCAATCAGTAGTAGTATAGTCACGCTCTTACCCTTCCTCGGCCATTGTAAATTAGCGATGGATGGGGGACCTAAAATTCTGCAATAACAACCAAACATGAAAGAAAAGTTATTATCCATGATGATAAGGTCACTTTGGTGAATTTTTCACGGAGGATGTTTAATAAATCTGTTAGATTATTAGGCCAGACGCTGAAACCCACCCAATCCTCCTCTCTGACAACGGGTAAAGAGGACGTCATACACTCCGCGACATTCCTTTAAGGCCAAAAGGACCCACATAATCCTGGCGCCCATTTTCTTGCCTGTCAGATAGGCAGACCGCGATCTTCTCAGGGTCTGTTTTAGAATCGAAAGAACATATCGTTTTGAACATAGGCCTATCTAAAAATGAGTACTATTGTTAATGCAAAAAATATTGCACCTGAATGACTGTAAAAGTATCTACTGACAGGAGTATCAATTGGTCTCATCTAGTGCCACCTTCTATTATACTACTGTACGTTTCGGTTGGATGAATAGAGAAAATGTCATGTCAAAAAGGAGCATTGCAGTAGGATGGAGGCTCAATTAAGCAAAATTAAGAATGCATGTTATTGAAACTGGGTGATGTTTGTTCTTTCAAGTTATTGTGTGTGTGTAAATAAATACAATAATAAATAAATTTATTTATCCCCTCTCTGGAGGAGCTGTACAACACACGCTGTCTCAGGAGGGCCTCCAAGATCTCCAGGGACCCGACCCACCCTGGGCACGTACACTTTGTCAAGCTGCCCTCGAACAGGAGGTACAGGACCCCGGCCGCTAAGACAAATAGACTGAAGGACTGCTTCTACCACAGGGCCGTCAAGGCCCTGAACACAGAAAAGGCCTAAGTTCTGGGCCCAGGACAGTCCGGACGGATTGTATGGCAGCTAGTGCTGAGGCACAAACATGTACATTTTCAAGCCTGCAAACTGTGACACTTTAAAAATAATGTGAAAAAATACTTTTGTGCAATATGACAACCCTAGTTGACTATCTGTGCAGTATAGTACAGTGGATTGTGTACATAGCCTTTATTGATGTAAACCTGCTCCTTACCTTCTTGTGATTTTATGCTTTTATGCTTTTTCTAAAAAAAAAAAAAAAAAATCCTTTCCTAACACCAGGGGAGCCACCCCTCCTAAATTTCGTTGTTTGGTACCTGTACTGTAGCAATGACAAATAAAGTCCATTCCATTCCAAATACCCCACCATCGGGCCAAGCTTACAAGCATTCCCTTAGAGTTCAAGGCAATGAATGAATGAATGAATGAATGAATGAATGAATGAATGAATGGTCTTTATTGTCATTGATATAGTACAGGTACCATACAACGAAATTTGGGAATCAGTAGTAGTATAGTCATACTCATGACAATGCATGCCATAGAGGTGTTTCTGTGTGTGTGTGTGTGTGTGTGTGTGTGTGTGTGTCTGTCTGTGTGTGTGTGTGTGTGTGTGTGTGTGTGTGTGTGTGTGCATGTGACTGTGACTGTGTGTGTGTGTGTGTCTGTGTGTGTGTGTGTGTGTGTGTGTGTGCATGTGACTGTCTGTGTGTGTGTGTGTGTGTGCATGTGACTGTGTGTGTGTGTGTGTAGATGTGTGGGGCAATATAGACAAATAGACAAGACTGCTACTAGTGACACACCACATAGTTGGTTGGCAGACAAGAGGGGTGTGGTCCAAAAGGTAGGCAGAGCCGTGTCCAAACTTGCTCAGCTTGTCTGCTTCTGCACTTTGAATCCTGCACTGCACTGTAACTTCTTTACACACTCACTCACTCACACATAGAGAGCATCTGACAATAGACCACTGCTACTACTGAAGCACACACATAGCCAACACTCACATTTGTATTATATTCTGACTGGATTATCCCACAGCCACAGCAGGTATGACTATCAGAGTGTATTACAGCAGTGTAAGCGGCTCCAGAGAGGTATGTGGTTTTCCCGGCTTCATTCCTTTACCTGCATTCTTTCATAGACCTGTGAGCCGAAGACTTTCCTATTTTGTACTTCTACTTTATACAGTGATCTGTTTCTATGACCCATACAATGTTGCTGTTCTGCTGGTGCTTGTAATAGCGACTAACACTTGTTTGTGTAGATGTTTGTGGTAGCTACAGCCTCCTCATTTGAATGGGCATTTTTAAGAAGTTTTACCCTCACAGTTTTGTTTACTCTCTTTGCCAACATTCTAATGAATTTGTGTTCACACAATCCAGTGTCTGGATCAATTACGTTTAATTCAATTCAGAATTGTAGTACAATAAGTTAATTGAAAAAAATCTAATTTATTTTTTATTAATTTGTAAATGTCCTGACTTGGATTTTCAACTCATGAAATGTCTAAATAGATACAGCAGGATTGACTGCAACCCTTAAACTAACTTCACTGAACACTTTGTTTATTAGCTGAAGCAGCAACAGGCCCAGATCTTCAGCTACCTGGACTGTAAGAAGATCGAGTACCAGCTGGTGGACATCACCCAGTGTACAGAGCTGAAGGAGGAGATGAGGGAGAAGACAGGCAACCCCACCGCCCTGCCCCCTCAGATCTTTAACGGGGATACATACTGTGGGGTGAGTTTATCTTCCTAGTGCCCCCCCCCCCCCCCCCGCCCCTCAAACAACATCTGGTGACATCATCACCTGGTGACTGGTAGCAAAAAAAGTGAGCTCCTGAGTTTTTTTGCAGTTTTTTGCCTTGAAATATAGGATTTGTCAACATCTAATTGCCTGTCGTCAACTAACTACAGAGGCTATTCTGAGACGGTAGGACCGTTGAAAATAACCAAGGACTATCATAAAACCTTGATACAAATTTGGAAAGCTAGCATTAACATTAGCTTGTTCAAAAAAGGCATAGCTGATGCATAGCTCTGATGTCATAATGGAGGCCCAAGCCATTTCCATCCTAACAGAACAAGAAGCATTTTTCAAATGTGAAGATGAGCTTATAATACTGATGAGTTCCACCTGAGATACAGGGTATTAAAGCCAAAAAGATCTACAAAGAGAAGATTTTAAGAGAGCACCCAGAGAGTCTTTTCTCTGACTACTATAGTGAACCAGAGGAGAGAAGGATGAGGTGTAACCTAATTTTTTACACCCTCTACCCTACTGAGGACTGAGGGTTGTCAGCAATGGAAGACAAATCATCGTTGACTTGCATGATGAGAGGAAATTCTCCATCACCATCTACCATAATGGCACGGTATTGATACAAGGCCCAGAGAGCTGCCTGACAACTGAGTTCCACTCCAGTTTTTCAACTTTTAAACAACAAGCTGAGAGTTTCAAGTCAGAACCAGAGATAGAGACCCACCATGAGCCTAAACCTCCCTCCACCCTGTCTCCTGAATGTCTCTCCCCTGACTTCAACACTCTGGAAGTTGATGCCTTGAGAGACAACCTCACTCAGCTAGAAAGGAACTTTGTGTCTTTTACAACAGAAACAAGGGCCAGTCTCAGCCAGCCCAACAGCCTGATCACAGATCAACTAAAATAACTCTGTTTTGCTGTGAGACAGTTTGAGGAGACAAACCATTCTATTGGATGTCCTAACATTTTCTACAACTAAATCAGGAAAAAACTGAGATTCTTGTCATTGAACCAAAACCACAAAAAGACAAATTGTCGAATACCATGAGAACCTTGCTTTCAAACTGCAAACATGAAGTTAAGAATCTAGGTGTGATTATAGATTCTGACTTAAGCTTTGAGCCTCACATCAAATCTATCACAAGAAATACTTTTTATCATCTACAGAATATTGCAAAAGTTAGACATTTTCTCCGGCAAGCTGATGCAGAAGTGTTAATGCATGCTTTTGTTATTACCCATTTGGACTATTGTAACGGTCTCCTTTCTGGTCTTCCGAAGAAAGCTATTGGCCAGCTGCAATTAGTCCAAAATGCAGCAGCGAGAGTTTTAACCAAAACAAGCGGAAGAGCTCATATAAGTCCTATTTTTTTTTTTGCACTGCCAGTTTACATTAGGGATGCAACCTCAGCAAATCTTTTCAAGTCAAGAATAAAAACCCATCTTTTTAATATTGCCTTTAAATGACTAAATAATTAAATTATGATTATATAATGATTAAAGCACTTTGAGCTCCATGTTTGCAGGAAAAGTGCTATACAAATAAAAGTTATTATTATTATCAACCAACAGAATGTAAAAATGAATCTAATACTAATAACAACAACAAAGTGGTAAACAGCTGAGGGACGGGAACAGAGAAATGTAACCACTAGGGTTGCCATGTCAACGGTTTCCTGCTAAATTAGGCTACTTTGAAAATTAGTTTGCAGGTGTAAATGTATTGGTCACAGGGTGCAGGTTTTTGGGCTGCTTCTAAATTGTGGCCACGAGGGCATTTCTATTTTTCACTGTGACCTGCTGCTGCTGACTATGAGGCAGGGAGGCAGGTTGTTTCTGAGTGAGTGAGTGGGGAGCGGAGGGAGAGGGTGTGTGTGTTGAGAAGCTCACAAGTGAGAACAACAAACTAACAGCACTTAGCCACAAACTTGTTCCTCCTGATCTTGTTTGACTCGTTTGCTGTATCCTGACTGCTCCCAGTCCCTGAATTTGTTCCATAAAATAAAAAAGCGTTTATACTTCAAAATAAGATTATTTGAACATTCTCTGCAGTAAAACAAGCGTGGGTTCTGATGGAGAAGGACAACTGAACTAAGCTCATGAGGCATTTATATGTTATATTCTTCAAGAATCAATGATATACTGTATATCATAAAAAAGAAATTAAGGATTTGAATGTCAGTGGATCCGCTGAATCAGTTGAGGCTGGGACAGAAGCAGGCACCAGCCCCAGTCCTGAAGGACCATGGTGAGAACGAACCCTTTTAAGAACCCCTCTCAAAATCATCCATACCCAATGAAAGACCTCTGATGCATGGTGAACACGTACCTGGGGTTGGGAGAGGTCAATTATTGGCTGGCTGGAGTAACAGGATGTAGACAGCAGTATTACCATATAATGCGGGTAGTACATGCTGTACTTTATGCATCTTTATCTGCTCTGTGGTACCAATGACTAAATCATTACGTATTTAGACTGAACAACGCCCAAAGCTTTCAGCAAACATAGACACACACGCCTCCTGACAATACACACACATGCACACACAATCTACTCACACACACCTCCTGACAACACACACACATGCACACACGACGTACGCACACACACGCCTCCTGTCAATACACACACACACACACACACACACACACACACACACACACACACACACACACAGCCACTGGTTTAGTATAATGCCTTATATGGTAATAGTGCTCCCCAACCCCACATACTTGTTCACCATGTAAGCCTTAAGCCATTGTACTAAACCAGTGGCAGTACAATACTGGTACTCTCTGGTACTGCTGTGTGGGGCAAAACAATGGGATGTGGACCAATGACTAACCCAATAACCCCTCCCCGACACCCACACACACACACACACACACGCACAGACAGACACATGCTGGAATTTTACCATAGACAGAAGACACGCCCTTTAAGAACTTAATGAGTATGCGCCTAACATCAGTCATGTTTGGGCTGGAATCTAAATCTGCCTATTGTCTTTAAGCTTCACAGAGTGAGGAAATAACCCTTGAAGGCAATTACTTTTCCTTGTTTTCTTTTGGTTGTCGGATGTTGCATTGCGTCCTGTGATGGAATGGTTTAAGTACTGTTTTATGTTTCAATGTTCCATACATTTCCATCTATTTCCATCGAGGAACAGACAGCTTCCCCAGACATATCTGTCATATCTGTACTGTAGTGTAAACATGATCTTTCAGGATAGAATGAAGACATCAGTTCTATGATCACAGAAGATTACATGAACAATGTCACCTCTCATTTCTCTCTCCCTCCCTCTCTCTCCAGGACTACACCATGTTTAGTGAAGCAGTGGAGGCAGAAGAAGTAGAATCATTCCTCAAGCTTTAACAAAGAAGATCACAATGTTTGTTCATTTTACTTTTAGTATTTTTCTTTATTTAGACAATTAAAACCAGGGGAGTCGAATCCCCACCACTATGTTAATTAATTAATTTTGACATTTAGCAGACGCTTTTAATCGAAAGCGACTTACAATTACAAATGACAGGGACATTCCCCCTGGAGTAACTGAGGGCTAAGTGCCTTACTCAAGGGCACACTAGTAGTGGTGTGGTTTCAGGCGGGATTTGAACTCACAACCTTCTGATCACAAGTCCAACTCACTATCCACTAGACTAGACCACCACTACCCCACTATGTGCTATACGTTATTCAAGCATTATTTTGTCATGTGCCATGGAAAGATAAAGCTTTCAAAAGATATACAATACCATACTGTAATAAAAATAAATAAAAAGTTGAAAAGTTGTTTGTGTGTCTTTTTTGGGGTGGTTTTGAATTGACCTAGTCCCAGATTAAAGTACCATTAGTTTTAACTGTCCCAGTCAATCCCCTTCAATGCAACTTCATGAGGAGGGCTACACTCCCAAGTAAAAGCAATGTGAGGTGCCTGAGACCCCATACTGGTACTTCAACAGGGCTAATGCCATGACATTGTGATGTCAAAATGTAAACCAAAGCCCACATTGCAGTTAACGTTATATTAATTTGACTCTTTATGTCCATACGATTATAATAGCCTTAATTAACTCTATTAGTAATTATTAGACCAATTGTTTTGTATTTTTTGTTTTTATGGCTATAAAGGTGTCAGAAAATGTCCTAGGAGTAAGTGCTTTTGCCCCCTTTTCCAGGATTACTTCAGCTTTCAATATGGCAGTTTCTTTATTTATTTAACATTACTGCATGTTATGAGTGTAATTTAAACTAGAAAAACCCAAAAATGGAATTGGATTTTAAAGGTTTTGTTAAGTGGAAAGTGTGATTGAGCATAAACAAAATATTTAGCATGCTCAATTTGAAATATGAACTATATTAGTTGTCCAATAAAGTTTGTGAGCCTAGGGCTTAGATTTTTTGCCCTGTTTTCTCTAAGAATGTCCAGGTGTTTTGGGGCCTTTGTGGAACTCTGCAGACACAGGCCCACGTTACACTCCACACACTGCCAGGGAAAGCTCCTTTTGCAGCGAGGGCACTCTCGTCACCCCAAGCTGGCTCTCTGTGTCGTCGTCAATGAATCTTTTGCGTGGTTTGGTAACCCTAGATGATCTTTGTGACATTTCACACTCGAATATGTACACAAACTCACAAACATATAAAAACACCACACGTAAAACACCACTAAAATATGCTCGCTTGTCTCCACAGCGTCGTGCCATCCAATGAGCTTCGTGCTTTGAATTACCGTTGGAATGTTTTTGATACCACATATAGTTTAGGAATGATGGTAATGAGAACAACGCGTGTTTGGCTTAAGATAATCCAGTTATATGTGAAGAGATCTCATACCATGCATTTACAGTTGTGACAATAGTCACTAACTTAGTTCAGTTATATGTGGCATAGGCCACATAATATCTCCATAAGATTGTTCCAGCAGTGAGGTGCACCATAACTAAAAGTGGATTTACCCAATTCGGTGAAGACCCGAGAAACCTGGAGAAACCTCAAGAGTTAACCAACTCTGAGAACGAATTAGGTAATTGACGTTTTGAGGCTCTTGAACCTAGTTTATGCAATAAGGCTTTATACACTGTGATATCCCTCTCACTGAGACCGGGGAAAAGTGCACACACAAGCCAGAGACGACACAAAACAGGAGGAACAGTTAGCCACTCTAGGCGTATTTTATTAACAGAAAAGAACAAGGGCAATAAGGCCAGCTTAAGGCTTCTCGCCGTTACTCAAACTCAGAAGGGGGGTGAGCGAGACCAACAGGGAAGCCACGGAGGGTGATCTTTAAAATGCATCACTTCCAAAAGAAAATGGACATTCTAAAGGCTGCCAAGTCAGTGGATATCAACACTGGAGGACAATCGCTCAAATTATTTCCGGACAAGTCAGCAAGGCTGAGAAAACGCGAGCAGGATTACTGGCCATTAAGACAAAAACTCCATGAAAAGGAGGTCCAGACCCGAATTCGCCACCCAGCAGTATTACAGGTGCGGATAAACTCGGAATGGTTCACCTTCAAAGATCCACAAGCCGCCAAGGAGGCAATGGTGAAAGAATTCCCGGACATGGAGTTCACATGAGTAGGACTACGTGTATCTGGGTAAGCCCTGCTCCAAAGGAGCACTTTCATTGACACTTTTTTTTCTCCTCCTATTATCCTACAACTTTCTAATAAGCCGCACATTAATCACTGACGTTGGGATATGCTCAGTGGGGCTCCAGTTGTATACAACCTGTCTAACGTGGCAGAATGAAGTAGGCTTGGAGTCTGGCGACTTTTTTTTTTTAGATGCTTATTGACTGCCTGTGTGCTCAAATTTGAGACTGAATTATTAGCCCATTGTGGCGTGGATTTTGTTTATCGACAGGATGGAACGAGAAGCCTATCTGAGACTCTGTTGCCCTGCTTCTTATGATTTTCTGGTTATGGATCACCGGTAGCGATGTTCTTTTTGGATGCTTACTGACTGCCGGTGTGGCCACCTGTAGCGATGTTTTTTCTTGGATGTTTACTGACTGCCGGTGTGGCCACCTGTAGCGATGTTTTCTTTTTGGATGTTTACTGACTGCCGGTGTGGCCACCTGTAGCGATGTTTCCTTTTTGGATGTTTACTGACTACCGGTGTGGCCACCTGTAGCGATGTTTTCTTTTTGGATGTTTACTGACTGCCGGTGTGGCCACCTGTAGCGATGTTTTCTTTTTGGATGTTTACTGACTGCCGGTGTGGCCACCTGTAGCGATGTTTTCTTTTTGGATGTTTACTGACAGCCGGTGTGGCCACCTGTAGCGATGTTTTTTGTGGATGTTTACACAATTTAGGTATTCTAAGATAGCCCACAATTGGTTTGGTACACAATAGACTGGCCTCTTCCATTATGAAATGCCTCAATCTGGCGACTTTTTTTCTGGATGCTTATTGACTGCCTGTGTGCTCAAATTTGAGACTAAATTATTAGCCTATTGTGGATTTTGTTTATCGACAGGATGGAACGAGAAGCCTATCTGAGACTCTGTTGCCCTGCTTCTTATGATTTTCTGGTTATGGATCACCGGTAGCGATGTTCTTTTTGGATGTTTACTGACTGCCGGTGTGGCCACCTGTAGCGATGTTTTTTTTTGGGATGTTTACTGACTGCCGGTGTGGCCACCTGTAGCGATGTTTTTTTTTTTTTATGTTTACTGACTGCCGGTGTGACCACCTTTTGAGACTGATTTATTAGCCTACTGCTGCGTGGACTTTGTCTGATTGACTTTGAAGCATAGGCTATCTGAGACTCTGTTGCCCTGCTGTTTATGTTTCTTTCTGTTACGGTTCACTTGTGTAGCTATATCACGTGTCTGAACTATCAGCCTACTACTTTGTTCACCGATAGGATGGAACGCTACGTAGGCATATCTGAGCCTTTGTAGCTGTTATACGAATTAATGTAAAACCAGGTTTCCCCCGAGTGCTGAGGATTAGCCTCTCAGAGTAAATTGTGTTTATATGGTGTGCTTACTTGACACCATAATATACTGTGTGTCTGTGTGTTTGTGTTGTACATGTTGCTTTTTTGTGTTTGTCCTGTATGTTTTTTTTCACTACCCTGAATGTGTTTTTTGTATTAAATGTTTTATGTTCTCTTTCTTTTGTCTTTTGCTCTTCTTTTTCTTCTTTTTACTTTTCTTTTCTTCTCGTTTCTATTCCTCTTCCTCTTTCCCTCTTTCTCCTTTCATTACTGTCCTTCCCCCTCCTACTGTTTTCTTAGTCCCGATAATATGCTTACTTTATGAAATACTTGCAATGTTAATTTAAAATGAAGCCCTTAAACAGAGATATGAAAAAGTTGAAAATAATATCATTAAATGTTAATGGCTTGAATAACATAATTAAGAGGAAAAAGATTATCCTCCAGCTGAGGAGAGCTGGAGGAGATGTCCTCTTTTTACAAGAAACCCATTTAAAAAAAAAAGAACATGACAAATTGAGTAGGGGACAAATTTACTCCAGTTCATATGGAACACAGAAGAGAGGTGTTGCTATAATTATACAACCACACATACCATTTAAAGAAGAACAACATATATACGATAAAGAGGGCAGGTTTGTTTTAGTAATTGGTAAAATAGAGTCAATTACTGTCTCATTTTTAAATGTATACTATCCACCGGAATTAGGCCCAGAATTCATGTCAGAAATAATCGAAATGTTAATGACAAAATGTAAAGGAATCACCCTAATGGGAGGAGATATGAATCTTACAATAAATTCTAGGCTAGATTCCTCAAATAATAAACCACACAGAGCTGATAAAACATCATCAATTTTAAGAAGTGCAATGTCAGAATTTGGATTAGTAGACATATGGAGGATGCTAAATCCAACTAAAAAAACATATACATATTATTCTGGACGATTTCCAACTTCCAATAGACTGGATTATTTCTTCATGTTTAAAAAAGACGTAGAGAGGATGGAAACATGCACAATAGGCACAAGGGATTTATCAGATCATGCTATGTTATCTATAACTATACATTTGGATATAAAGCAAGGAGAAAAAATATGGAGATTAAACAATTCACTTCTCCAAGATAAGATCTTTGTTGAAAAAATCAATAAAGCCATAAAAGAATACGTAGAGATAAATGACAATGGAGATACTAATCCAACTATTATATGGGAGGGCCTTAAAGCGGTACTACGAGGACAGATAATATCATATTGTGCATGGAAGAAAAGACAAACACAACAAAAACAGAAAATACTTGAACAACAAATACAACACTTGGAAGACAAATTAAAAAATACAAATGAAATAATAGTAAAAAATGAATTAAAAAAGAAGTATAAGGAGTTGGATAAAATCCGTACAGAGGAAGTGGAGAAATTAATGACATACACCAAACAGAAATATTACGATGGAGGACCTAAGTCTTTAAAACTCCTAGCATATCGACTTAAGACACAGACTAAAAAAGCACACATTTCGAAATTGAAGACTGTAGAAGGCTCTGGAACAATAACGGAAAAGGATAAAATAGCTGAAGAATTCGTAAAATATTATGAGAACCTTTATAAAAACACAGGAAACATTGACCTGGGACTAATGAAAGATTTCTTACATAAGTTAAACTTAAAGCAAGTAACAAGATCAAAAAATGAACAGCTCATTAAGGACATCACAGTAAATGAAATACAACAACAAATAAATAATCTTAAAATGGGGAAAACACCAGGTGATGACGGATATACTAATGAATTTTATAAAACTTTTCAAAAACAATTGATACCACTACTTTTACAAGCATATAAGTTTGTATTACAAACGGGAAATTGGGCAACTACTTGGAACTCATCTATAATAACGGTTATACATAAAGAAGGTAAGGACGCTACTGAATGTTCGTCTTACAGGCCAATATCACTACTGAATACGGACCATAAAATAGTAACAGCCATTATTGCCAATAGGTTAAAGGACATCGTGCCAGATATAATAGACAGCGACCAATGTGGTTTTATACCAGGTAGGCTGTTGTCAGATAATATAAGGAGGACGTTAAATATAATGGACTACGCACAAAACAATGGTGCAAACCTTCTACTCTTAACACTGGATGCAGAAAAAGCATTTGACAGAGTGCTATGGCCATTCATGTTTGAAATTGTAAGAAGCTTTGGATTTCATGAGAATTTTAATAAATGGCTTCAAGGAATGTATAAAAATCCAGTGTCAAGAGTAAAAGTAAATGGCACAATATCCAGAAGATTTCCAATCTATAAAGGTACAAGACAAGGAGACCCACTCTCAGCAGTTATATTTGCTATATGCATGGAAGGACTAGCAGAAAGTATAAGGAAAAATAATACCATCAAAGGCATAACGATAAAAGAGGAACAGCACAAACTGGCATTATATGCAGATGACGTGGTTGTTTATTTAACATCACCAGCCCAATCCTTACCAAACCTAATGGAAGCAATTACAGAATATAGTAAACACTCTGGTTATAAACTAAATGAAAGTAAGTGTGAAGTATTAACAATTGGAGAACAGATAGATTTGGAAATTAAGGAAAAATACAAGTTGAAATGGGATGCAAAGAAAATCAAATATTTAGGAATCTATCTCACTGGAGATATAACAACATTATACACCGACAATTATCAAGCCCTAGAAAATAAAATACGAGAAGATCTTAATAGATGGAAGATAACACCTGAATCCTTAATGAGTAGAGTGGAAAGCGTCAAAATGATGATCCTCCCACAGTTTCTGTTTTTATTTCAAACATTACCAGTTCCCATTCCACAGCGTAGCTTCAAAAAATGGAATACAATGCTCTCAAATTTCATTTGGAACTACAAAAGTAAACGGAAAAAACTTAGTATACTAACTCAAACCAGAGAAAAAGGAGGGTTTAATTTCCCTGATCTAAAGTCCTATTTCCATGCAACTCAAATAGATACAATAATGAAATGGATTAATAACTCGGTTCAAACCAAATGGAAAGACATAGAAAAACAAGCAATATCAATATCAATAGGAACACTACCTTTTCTGAGTCTAAAGGATATTCAAAAATATAGTGGAAATAACAGATGCATAGAAAATACCCTCAAAAATTGGAAAACTATTCGTAAAATGTATAAATGTGATGACAAATGTATTTATTTGAGAGAGATAGCCAGTGACCCAGACTTTTTACCTAATAAAACAGACAAAATATTAGAAGAATGGGCTAGGAAGGGACTACAGGTGTACTCACAGATGGTTACAAATGACATGATAGACTCATTTGAAACCTTAGTTAATAAATTTAATATAAGTAATAGCCATTTTTTTAAGTACTTACAAATTAGAAGCTACCTTATAACACAGCAGAGGAGACAGGAACAAAGATCACATATACTAATGGAATATCTGATCAAAAATAGAAACAGTGAAAAGACAAAAATCTCAAAAATTTACAAAATCATGCAAGAAATCAAGATACAAGAAGATAACACTAAAGAAAAATGGGAAAACGAATTAGCAATAACAATTACGGATGACGATTGGAAAGAAGCATGCAAAAGAATATTTAAGACAACACAATCAAAATTCTGGAAAGAATTTGCTTGGAAAATAAATATGAAGATCTTCCTAACACCGAAAATGTTGTCAAAATATAGGCCAACAGGCAATGCAGAATGCTGGAGGAAATGTACGGAACGAGAAGCCAATCACACACACATTTTCTATACATGCCCTAAATTGAAAAGGTTTTGGGAGGCAGTTCAAGTAAAAATAAAAAATACATTTACCTTACAAAATCCTATACATCCAGTCAATATTATACTCGGTCTTATTCCATTAGATATATACAGAGAGGGAGATAAATATTTGTACACCATACTACGTATCGCGGCTTTAAAGCAAATCACACGTAAATGGTTGGACTTAAACCCACCATCTGTTAATAATTGGAAAAAAACTGTTGAAGAGATAAAAGAAATGGAAAGAATTACTTGCAAAGTGGGAGGCCGTGAAGAGCAATTCACTATGAACTGGAGTAAATGGATCGAATGAATGAGTAGGAAGGAAGCCCCCCCCCCCCCCCCCGATCCCACCCCTCCCACCCCCCCCCCTCCCTTTGTCTCTTACTTTTCTATTTCTATCCCTATAATTTCTCTCTTTCTTTTCTATATTTTCTCTCTAGTCTTTATTCTTTATTTTCTTTATTTCTTGTTCTCTTTATAAAAATAAAAAAAAACAAACAAAAATGATGCAGGACGAACTTAAACAAGTGAAGAAAACTTGTAAAGTGTGTGAAATGAACTTGTAATGAAATGTAATGTAAAGTCCTGCAATAAAGTATAAAAAAAAAAAAAAAAGAAGGGGGGTGTTAGAAGGATAGCCGGGGGGCTCTGCAGGCGTCCTCTCCGGCTGTCGGGGCCTCTCCACTAGGCTGCGCCCGACTGGTGCTATGGAGGTAGCATACAACACATTAATAAAGATATTCTGCAATAAGTTGCCACTGCACGGCTCTCACCCTACGTCAGGGTCCGAGTAGGGGTTCGTCGTATAGCTGTGGGGTTTCCCTGCATCTCCTCTGCCCAGGGGCTGGAATGGGCACTGTCCATGGTGCTGTGTTTTACCTGCAGCTTCTCGGCCCTGAGGCCAGAATGGGCGCTGTCCACGGTGCTGAGTCTCACCCTCGGTCTCAGTCAAGAGAGGGATGCCACAACACGAAAAGGGAGTATTGTATTGCAGAGATCTACGAGACTTTAACAAGATCCAGCCAACTTTTTGATGTATGCAATGATGTTAAAACTATCACCTGTGATAAAGCGAAAGGCGATATGGTAGATGGCATCCAAAGGTTTAAGGGTAGTGGCTGTTGTAATTCGGTAGATGACATCACCATAATCAAGCACTGGCATGAAGGTTGATTGCACAATCAGTTGTCTGCTGTTCAGGGCAAGATCTATTCCTATAAAACAAGCCCACCTTAAATCTTAGCCTTTTAACAAGGGCCTCCATATGTTTTCTTGAATATCATGTCTTTGTCAGACCAAATGTGACAGGGTCTGACTAGCCCTAACCCTAGCTCCAGCCCTAACCCTAGCTCCAGCCCTAACCCTAGCTCCAGCCCTAACCCTAGCTCCAGCCCTAACCCTAGCTCCAGACTTAACCCTAGCTCCAGGCCTAACCCTAGCTCCAGGCCTAACCCTAGCTCCAGGCCTAACCCTAGCTCCAGCCTTAACCCTAGCTCCAGGCCTAACCCTAGCTCCAGGCCTAACCCTAGCTCCAGGCCTAACCCTAGCTCCAGGCCTAACCCTAGCTCCCTTTTAAGCGCCTCCATATGTTTTCTTGAATGTCATGTCTTTGTCAGACCAAATGTGACAGGGTTTGATGAAAAAGTCCCCAAGTAGGGCAAGGTCAGCAGCAGGCTATAAATCTTCAGATCACTAGGATGTGCTGTCAGCTGCTGCTATCAGCTGCTGCCACCAGTGCATATTCTTATTTTTAAGATGGGCGTTTGAATCCTGCTTCTTACATACACTTTTTACTGCATTTCGATGTCTGATGCTTGTACTCTGCAATAAGCTGAATCTAATCTAAACATGTATGTTTAAAATGATGGTGTAGACTAATTTATTAGAGAACTGACATAACTACAATGGTGTTTGAAGCCTTTCTTACTAGTAAATGATGTTCTTCTAGCATTGTAACTGGACCCTGGATTTGGCATAGATTATTGTTTCTTATGATTACTGATGGATAGATGATTCACTTACTTAGACAGATGTATTTATTGTAAATCGATTTGCATGAAGGCTTCTGTTAAATGTCAAGAAAATAAACATTCAATTAAAATCAACTCCCCTCACTTGAGGCAAGGATCGAAACCAGCAACCATCTGATTGCAAGCTGGCTGCCTTAACCCCTGTGCCAAACAGACTGCGCTGCTATTTCAGAAGCAAGCTGATACACATACCTACCTTTTTACACCATTTTATCTATCTATCTATCTATCTATCACACTATCTATCTATCTAGCACACTATCTATCAAACTATCTATCAGAATATCAAATTATTTATCTACAGCAGGGGTCTTCAACTAAGATTCAGAGGTCCAGTTACTAAAACTTAGTTGAAGCTTAGTTGAAAACTTACTAAAACCTCCCAGCAAATGTCCGAACCTCATAATGTCTATCAAATAAAATTAATAATTTCTACTATTTCAACTTATTATTAGTTATTTATTTTAAAACAGGAAAAATCGTCCTATGGGCACGATGCCACTGGAACCAATCACATATAGGCCTACTGTATCAATTCATTGTATCATTAAACAATGAATGAAAAACGTACAAGGACACTAGACAACATATGATAATGAATAGAATGTATTTGCTATCCAGTCCAACCAACTATATAGAATTATCAATAACACTATAGCAACCTCGGTGGTAGTCGGTGTAGTGGTCTCATAGGCATAAAGGACTGACCAGGTTTCCCACACCAACCGGGCGTACCAGATCTACCACAGGCTGACCACGTCTGGTCGAGGTCAGGCACATAGAGAGCCTGGTCTCCGTCCTGAAGACCATCTGAACCAGGACTCACGGCTCTCTCTCTGAGCTTCCAGGACCTCCACATGCCTCCAGAGCGTCCAACTGTCGCTAGCAGCCGAGGTCCTCGCTGTCAATGTTGCTCCCGACAACATTACATTAGGCTATTAGATAATTATATAATAATTATATTAGAGAGTCTAATTAAATCTGGTAGAGTATTCAAAGATTATAACTTTTTTTAAATCAAAAGTTTGCAAACCCAAAAAATTATTCAAGCGAAAAAGAGACTCATATCTATGTATTTGAGCATGTCATTGGAAATCTCGGCAGAATTCATTGTCACTCGTCAGTAATATTTGTGTTGTGAATGAATAAATCGTTTCTTGGTAAAAGAGGATTCAAATAAAAATAATAAAAAAAACGTTATTTTTCACACCATGGAGATGGAACATTATTTGTCGCTAATTCTAAAGGACGTCATAATGAATCAGAGACCAACATAGAACCATTATATTGTTCACCACATCACCGCTCTTTTCAGAACACATGCTTGAGTGATAAGCAGAAGTACAGACGTGTTAACTTCGACGAGATTAACGAGATTAACGAGATTAACAAGATTAACTTCGACGAGAATTCTCAAAATATGTCCGATTATATCGGAGACCCAGGTAGGCCTAGGGATATAGATTTTATTTTATTTTTTATTATAGTTCAGTATATTATAATTTTCGAAAAATTGAGCAGACCTTTTTCCTAATACTTAAAAGATATCCCACTTAGAAAATCATTCTATTTTATGATTTCTGCTGACAGAATGTTTGAGACTTTTAGACCACATGCAATTGACCGATGTAATGTTGCAGGCTGCCTGAAGCAACTTTCGCGACACTCGTGCTTCATTTTACATTTGATATTTTGGACATTAAGCGACTTACTCATTGTACAAGGGTTAATTTAATTTTAATTTTGCCATTTAGCAGACGCTTTTAATCCAAAGCGATTTACAATTACGAATTACAGGGACATTCCCCCTGGAGTAATTGAGGGCTAAGTGCCTTACTCAAGGGCACACTAGTAGTGGGGTGGTTTCAGGCGGGATTTGAACTCACAACCTTCCGATCACAAGTCCAACTCACTATCCACTAGACCACCACTACCAGGGTTCAAGGGTACTTTATTTGTCACATGCACAGAAATACAAAGTAAAACATGCAGTGAAATACATTGTTTAAATGTGGAAATGAATCATCTATACATCAGTCATCATAAGCAAAAATCGATGCTAGAAACAGGTGCCATTAGCAGTCACAATACTAAGAGAAGGAAAGATTACTTTATTTTTACATTTTTAATTGTTAATTATTAACAGTAGAAGAACTAGTCTGTACCATAGGGGTACTGGTGGGTGAAGTGGTCTTTAGGAGGGACAGTCAAGTAGCCTGAAGAGAAAAATCAGGTGAAATCCATCATTACCCGCTCTTTTTAACAGAGTCGTTATCTGGAAGTAGCCCTGGTCCCACTAACGGCTCTCCAGCGCGGCTACTTCAGGACCAACTCCACCCTCCTGACCACGACCGTGTTCAAGGACCTGCTGGTCCACAGAACAATGCCCAGACCTCCCACCACTCTGTAGCCTCCGATATGGGCTGCTACTCAGGTAGGAGCCTGCTGTATGTGTGTGTGAGTGAGTGTGAGGGTGTGAGTGTGTGTGTGTGTGTGTGTGAGAGAGAGAGAGAGAGAGAGAGAGAGAGAGAGAGAGAGAAAGAGAGAGAGAGACCTATAGAGAAAGAGAGAGAGAGAGAGAGAGAGAGAGAGAGAGAGAGAGAGACAGAGAAAGAGAGAGCTAAAGAGAGAGAGGGAAAGAGAAAGAGAAAGAGAGGGGGGCGGCATTAATATCTTTACTGACTTCTTCCACCTACAGGGTCTACACCGGTGTTCGGTGCACCACACCAGCCCAGGTCTCGGCCTAACACCCCCCCTCTGAGTGCTCTTGAACAGCAGCTAAGGATGCCCAACACCGAGCACCTCCAGGCTCTCTTTGTGTTCGACTCCTCCGCCTTTCTCTTAAGTGGTGTTGATGCAGTGGTGGGGATCCACTGTGCCAAGTGTGGGATGACCCACGACAACCTGGCCTCCCTACAGGCCCACCTGATGGACAGCTGGACGCAGCGTGGCCTATCTCCAGACCCGCAGAGCTGCAGCCTCGTATACAAATGCCTCTACGTGCAGAAGATGATCCTCCATCCTCCAACACATCACCAGAGCTCTCCCTTAACAATGACGATGCCTGTAGCTACTACCCCTCTCACAGGAGGAGGAGTCCAGGCCCCCTCATCCTCGGCTGCCAGAACTTCATCCCAGAAGAGAGCCAGAGTAGAGGACGGTGAGCCCAGGTCTCGGCCTAACACCCCCCCTCTGAGTGCTCTTGAACAGCAGCTAAGGATGCCCAACACCGAGCACCTCCAGGCTCTCTTTGTGTTCGACTCCTCCGCCTTTCTCTTAAGTGGTGTTGATGCAGTGGTGGGGATCCACTGTGCCAAGTGTGGGATGACCCACGACAACCTGGCCTCCCTACAGGCCCACCTGATGGACAGCTGGAGGCAGCGTGGCCTATCTCCAGACCCGCAGAGCTGCAGCCTCGTATACAGATGCCTCTACGTGCAGAAGATGATCCTCCATCCTCCAACACATCTCCAGAGCTCTCCCTTAACAATGACGATGCCTGTAGCTACTACCCCTCTCACAGGAGGAGGAGTCCAGGCCCCCTCATCCTCGGCTGCCAGAACTTCAACCCGGAAGAGAGCCAGAGTAGAGGACGGTGAGCCCAGGTCTCGGCCTAACACCCCCCCTCTGAGTGCTCTTGAACAGCAGCTAAGGATGCCCAACACGGAGCACCTCCAGGCTCTCTTTGTGTTCGACTCCTCCGCCTTTCTCTTTAGTGGTGTTGATGCAGTGGTGGTGATCCACTGTGCCAAGTGTGGGATGACCCACGACAACCTGGCCTCCCTACAGGCCCACCTGATGGACAGCTGGACGCAGCGTGGCCTATCTCCAGACCCGCAGAGCTGCAGCCTCGTATACAGATGCCTCTACGTGCAGAAGATGATCCTCCATCCTCCAACACATCTCCAGAGCTCTCCCTTAACAATGACGATAAAAAATGTATTAATACAAAAAAACAAAAAAACAATGACGATGCCTGTAGCTACTACCCCTCTCACAGGAGGAGGAGTCCAGGCCCCCTCATCCTCGGCTGCCAGAACTTCATCCCGGAAGAGAGCCAGAGTAGAGGACGGGATGATGGGACGGGATGATGAAGGGGATGATGGTAGTTCCCAGTCTGGCACCAGCACAGTCCAGGCAGGAGAGATGAGACGCGTTCTCGGTCCTGGAAGAACCATCATCCAAGCCCTCCGGAGGCTCATATCCAGGATCCTGCCCCGGTGGGCTCAGAACCAGCCCCAGCCCCAGGCTCAGAACCAGCCCCAGGACCAGAACCAGCCCCAGGCCCAGAACCAGGCCACCCCCCCCAAGAGACCAAGACAAGAAGGGGGGAAGCGATGAGAGTCAGGATCAGAAAGCCATGGGGATGAACCTCGTTTTTTTCTCTTTCTCTCTTCTCTGTTTCTTGTTGCTTGGGGGTACCTCATCAAAATACAGGAGGGTGCCCTGTGATATCTCTTGAGCATTTTCAGATATTAACCCCTTCATGCCCGAAATGCCAAAATCCCAGAAAAATAGGCAAAATACTCAAATCAAATGCATCAAATGTGCTTTCTCCAATGTTCACTCATGAAGGAGGTCATGTACAATGTATTTTTTGTGTTACTATTCATTCATTTAAGTTTCATTTAAACTTTTCATTACATTTTTTAATTTTTACATTTTATTTTTCTCCTTATCAATTGAGACATTCTGTTCATCTCTTTTTTTTTACTCCTGCTTTTAATCTGCCTGCAAATATCCAAGCACTCTCCGCCTATTATAAGCTCAACTATACATGCCCATTATAATATCATAAAAAGATCCTTGAAAGATCCATCTGTATGCTCCTTATGTTTTGTTCTAATTTAGATGTTTTTGGGTTGTTTTGTCTGTTTTGTTATTTTGTCTGTTATGTCTTGTGTGGTTCATCGGTCCTGTTTTTACTGTAGTTTTTGTTTATTTCACTTTTATTTATTTTTCTTCTCTTGTTTTTTGTTTGTGTTGTCTAATTGTCCTGTTGTCTATTGCTGTTGTATAGGACCCCCTCGAAAACGAGATAGCATATCTCAAGGGGCTATTCCTAAAAAAGCAATTTCCTATTTAAGGCAGTGGCTTGGTCGAGGACTTGCTGGAACGGTTGACATCATCAACGGTTGAACATCAAAGTTGACAGAAAGCTGGGTACGAACTATCAGCCTTTGGTAATGTGGATGCACCGTTCCAGCAAGTCTTCGACCAAGCCACTGCCTTAAAAAAATTAAAATAAAATATGAATAGTAACACAAAAATATAATAATACATTGTACATGACCTCCATTGTACATGATGCATTTGATTTGAGTATTTTGCATGAAATCTCATACATTTTTCAGGGATTTGGGCATTTTGGGAATGAAGGGGTTAATATCTGAAAATGCTCAAGGGATATCACAGGGCAGAGGTACCCCCAATCAACAAGAAACAGCAGAGAAAAAAAACGTTTTATTTCTTTAATTTTTTTATTAGAACAAAACAAGGTTCATCCAAAAAGCAGGCTTTGGCTCCCAGACTAATAGGTTCTATTTCAACACTACATGGACTCACAACTAAAGTATACTGCAATAATCAGAATCACAATATTTGATTTAAGTGTAATAATTGTCAGTGATTATTTTAATAAGGCTATTGTGTGGTATTTACGTTCAATAAATTGTATTAGATCTTGCTCTGTGCTTTTGTGTGTTTCTGTTAATTTGGTGCATACTCTACTCCTCCTAAATAGGTCACTTTAATCTGTAATATGTTTTTTGTTTGTCAGGGGATCACACTAATTTAAAAAAACTGTAAAGTACAAAGAGTATTTGTAACATATGCAGAGGTTAATTCAAAGAAATTGTAAAATCAGGGGTGTTCACATTATGATAACTGATTTATTTTTTCAACTGTTCTTCCGAGGTTGCTCTCAGACCCTACTATCTCACTGTTATTCACTTTAATTCCACAAGATGGCGCAAGATACTTAAGTGGTAGAGCACAACTCAAGAAGAACAACTTAACTGCATCAACAACTAAATCAGATTGTAGGTGGGGTCAAATTATTGAGTGATTTATTATTTCTAGTCACTCCCACTCGTTTATTTCTCTATAGGCCTACTGTAGCCAATATATATATATATATGTTACGGTACATGTGGGAATACGGTACATGTGGGAAAACTAGGGTTAGGGTTAGGTGCTACATTGACTTGGTACATGCTGGCATGTCTAACCCTAACCCTAACCGTAACCCTAACCCTACCCCTAACCTTAACCGTAGCACCCTAGCACCTTACCCTAACCCTAGTTTTCCCACATGTACCGTAACATATATGTATATATTTTACCAACAGAACAGAGAATGAATAACACCACATTTCTTTAAAGTGTTTCTGCAAGTAGAAGTCTGTTTGTAGTTTGATTTATATTTATTTTATTTTTCCATACAGGACATATAGGGCCACTTGCATCCTAAACGATTTCCTCTAATTTACTTGGTTTCCATGACAGTGTGTTCTGAATAGTAGTATAGTTTTATATATTAATTATATATTATTATCTATTTTACACCTCAAAGTAACTTCCAACCAAGTCAGAGTGTTCAGTTGAGGTGATTTGGCCACAAATGTTTAACCTTTGTCCCCCCTGAAGTTAGCTAATTTAATGGCTATTAAACTAATGACTGTAAAGGCTTAAGGCCCGACAGTGTGGAGTAAAGGGCGCTCTATTGTTTTGCCAGGAAATCAAGTAGGCCTACACATGCTTTAAAAATGCAATTAACCCTTTCCACCACATCCGTGTCAATGTTGGACAACAGGCTTTTTTAATGTAGGCTGTATGTATGGGTTCATTCATATTGATTATAATTCAATGTGTAGCTGAATATACTGCATCGTGGCAACCTTAATTGCCTTCCTGAGAAGACAAATAGAAAAGATGTGCGGTCACTTTTAGGGCAGGTGGGCAAAGAGGCAGGTGCTTGGGCAATGTAATGTGAGTATTACATGAAGCAAGGAGGTTCTAGGTTGATTCTGAACTAGACTATGTGGAAGCTTTTGTGATTTGTTTTGAATGAATATGGTTTAAGGATATTTGGGTCAATGTAAACATCACCGTACACATAGAACAGACCGACAGACACAGATATTCACTGAGAAAAACAGACAGACAGCAGTAATTGATCAATTTCATCACACTTGATTCTATACATACACATGCACACATACAAAAAAAGTGTTCAATTTACAATACAAGTTTTTTTTTTTTTAACAATACAGTGTAAAGCATATATACAAGACATATAGCAAAAGGGAATGTTGATTTTGTTAGGTATAGTCTGCAATTTGTTTTGTGTGTTACAGCCATGGATTTATAAACAGTACCATTTTCAATCACAAGATAGCGCCACATTCAGACATTGTGGGTCACTGCGTGTATGTGCATGCGTGCATGTGTAGTCTCTAAGCGGGAGGAAAAGCCTGTGTGTATGTCATGTGTAAACATACAATGATTATTCATCCGTTCATGATCATTTAAAAAGGGTATGAGAGAGGGGAGGAGAAAGGGAGAGAGGGGAGGAGAAAGGGAGAAAGGAGGGAGAACAAGCAATGAGACAGCAGAGGTGAGTGAGAGACAGTACAACAGTGAGAGAGAGAAAGGAGTTTGTGAAAACGGAATCCATCTGCTTAAACTAAGGGGCTAAGGTCAGACATCATGTGATCTCTCTCTCTCTCTCTCTCTCTCTGTACTTTTAGGTCTTATTTCGAGTGAAACGTTACGGTTAAGTACGTTCAATCTCTTCGAAGGTGTTTTCTAGTTCAAGAGTAGACGTCATTTCTTACAAAGAGAGGGATAGTGATGGCTGGTAGGGAAGAGAGAGAGGGAGAGTGATGTGGGGAGAAGAGGGAAAGACTTGTCTAGAAGACCTCATATTCTGTTGAATCTGCATTCCAAGGGCAAATGTAGAAGCAGGAGTCAAAACACAGGGAGCCTGAAGATGTTACCTTGTAGTGTAGTGTTACATGTAGGGTTATTACATTTCGACAATGATGAAGTAATATTTGGACCATTAGACCACCTGTCTCTTTTTCCTGCAAGCTCACACAAAAATAAATAAACACACATACCTGGCAGCCCCCCAAGTCGTTTCGGTTTGCATTATTATGTGCTCCCTCTCATTTAACACAGCCTTCATTAACAGCTTGTCACCAAATCTCACGCATGCATGCACGCACACACTACAGCACTGATCATAAACAAGTCATGCTACATACTGCATATCACTGACCCTGAAACGGCTACATTAGCTACCGATCAAAACAGCTACAAAGTCTACAAACTACTGTACTGCATCATGAAAGAGTACTGTGCAAGCAGTCTTACAAAGAAATGGTAACAAAAGGAAAAACCTCAAAGTCATTGTCCATCGCTTCAGCGGTAAACAATTTCCCCATGTCCAGTGTCTGTAAACAGATGGCAGAAGTTGGGGGTAGGGGGTGGGTGGGTGGATGGGGGGGTGAGAAGGGAATATCAGAGTGTTCAGCTGTTTGGCAATGTTGTAGTGTCTCAGGTGGGATCCTCTGGAGGAGAGGAAGTGTTGCAGTGCAGGATGTGATGCAGTCTGTCCTCGGCCTCCGTGTCTGGGAGTGCCGGTGGTATCATGGGAGGGTCTAGCACTCAGAATCCTGAGGGAGTGAGAGGCAGATGCAGGTCAGATGCTGAAGCACAAATCATCCATCCATCCATCCATCCATCCATCCATCCATCCATCATTAATGACACAGGACATGTTTGGACAACCAACATTATCATGCTTTGCTTCAATTTTACAATACAATTTTAAAGCAAAACCTTTAACACACATGACTGTGCTTTGGGCACAGTGATGACATAATCCACCACTATTTAGCCATAATAGGACCATCAATACAAAATCTATTGATGTATATACTCATTCAAGCCTATACTTAGCCAGGTAAGTTAATCAAGAACTGTCCTTGTCAGGGGAAGGAAGTTTCCACAGAAGGAACATTTCTGACAGCAAGATCAACAACCCCTCATTAAAAAACCCTTTGGTCTGCACCTAATGACATTCACCTTAAGGAATCAAGTTATCCAGTCAGCCTCCGGGGAAGAGATAGACAAAGCATGTGATTGGAGGAAAATCAAATGATCACTTGTCTGCTGGTCAATTGAATCAAGAGGTACTGTGGTCCCTCTCAAGCCCAGATGCAATCTGGGACAAGATGATCTCATTCTGCAATTCAGTTATACTCAGAGCCATGGTAACAGTGAGACCACAGCAACAGGGTCAACATTTACTTAACCAGGTCAGTTAAGAACAAATTCTTATTTACCATGACGGCCTGGCATTGAGAATTAAGATTAAAGGGGCAAACTGGGATTCAAATGATAACAAACCGATCTCCTGAAACCTTTTGGGGTACAAAGCTGAGGAATGGGGATGGAGAAATGTAACCACTCTCAAATTAATAGACAGAGGTACGGTTGCAAGGACTGACCATCCATGAAAAAAAAAAAAAAAAGTTTTAACCATGTTTCGAAGCTATAAGGAGACAGTGATTGTAAAACAAGCTTATATTGTGGGTTCTGATGGGGGTAAGACAGTTAAACTAATCTAATGAGGGATTTATTTAAACAAAAGAAATTACAATTACATTCTTCAAGAATCAATGGCCATATACTGTACATCATTCATTTTAAAGTCCAAACATTGATTTACCAATTCCAATGCCTCTGAGCATTTCATCCATACTACCATTCTTTCTCCGTTTTTAGGCTCTAACTGTAAATATTTACCAAATCATTGGTTGACTGGGTTAAAAAATTCAGTCAGAAAAGTTCTATGGATTGCCATTGGTCAATATTGTTTCTAGAGGACCTGATATGATATGAATGATATGAATGATATGATGTAACTGACTTGGAGTGTCTAGCCAATCCCTCTCTATATGGAGAGAATGGGCATGATATACAGACTGAGGCCAGACAAGGTCATTCATTTAGTCCTGACTGAGAAGAGGAAGTTAAAGCTCTTAAATCAAATTTTCTCTACTCAGCAACCTACAAGCTATTAAGTGTATGAAAAAAACATCAATCATAGAAGCTGAATATTTCAGAGAAAATATAGACACAAGTGCTGATCCTGCACCCGGAGAGAGATGGGGAAAGAGGCAGGAGGGGGGGTTGAAGGTACCAAAACAAGGGGAGGTTTTGGAAACATCAGACAGTGATGAAAATGCAGTGTTTGATTTATAACAGTGATAACGTGATGTAGAAGGGCCGTGTGTGTGTGTATGTGTGTGTGTGCGCGGATACAGTAGAGCTTTGCTAAGGGTTGGGGCCGTGTGCGTGTGAGTGTCTGAGTGCGTGAGTGTGACTGCTTACTTTTACTGAGGGTTGGGATTTGAGGCCCAGGAATGTAAACACAGTGTTGTTTTCTTTTGACTGGAAGAAGTCCTCATAGTCCTGAGATGACACAAATAAACAGAGAGTTACACAACTCATCTCCACTGTAACCATTCATAACAAAAAATACCCCATTCTAGACAAGTATCTTTATCTGGTTAAAATAGGCACTACGTGTCATCTTCATCTGGTTAAAATATGCACTATATGCGTGTCACTGGTGAGTAATGTAGGCGTAAACAGGCCTGATAGTGATCTTGACCATGGTGGATAATCTGCCCCTTCGACCGACAGGATTACAGACCAGATTACAGACCAACATGCAGACTCAACAGAGGACACAGACCAGCTAACGTTAGCATAGCTAACTCGTTACTAAGGCTGGAATCCTAACTCTAGAGCCAGACGTTGCATTGATGTCGATTGGATTATTAATTATCCTTTTTAAATGTATTTTCTTACAATGAATCGAGTTACACCCGCAGATGTTGAGTTAGGATGTCATCCTAAATGCCCGTTCTAGTCCAGGCTACATGGCGTGCTAGCAGCTTAGCCTGCTCATTCACAGTGGTCTTTGTGACCATTTCATAGCATTGTGCAAACAATGCATTATCTTTATACTGTAGTAGTATACAGTATATAGTGTGTACACAGTAGCTACTGGTTCACTGATACACCAACAGACTAACCACCAAACAGCATGGAGAAATGCAAACGTTGGCAAATATAAGAGGGTTTCCTCTTCTCTGTCAGGGTGTGTAACAGGGGTGTGGCAGAACCATGCAAAGCCTATGCTTTCAGGTGTAGTAGGGAACCTGCATAGTGCAACTGCTACAGGTATACTGATTGTTTTGTGCCTCTGAATTGATTAGTCTCTCACCCCGCAATAGCTTTCTCCGTTGAATATCTGCGGGGGGATCGGGTTGCCCTTGTCCGGGTGCTTCTTCTCGGGGATGTTCCGGTACATCCACAGCCTCTGCTCTTCCATCATGGTGATGTCCACCTCCTCGAAGGTGATCCGGTTGGCCTCCAGGAAGTCCACCACCTCCTGCTGATGTTTCTTCACCTGGAGGGGAGAGAGGGAAGGAGGGATGGATGGATGGAAGAGTTGGGCAGAGGAGAGGGTGAGGAAGGGGTGTAGAGGTGAGGAGTGAGAGACGGGACGAGAGGGAGGTGAGTTGTGAATGAGAGGGGGTGATAGGTAGGTGGGGGAGACAGAACCATGTGGATGGCAGTGGGAGGGTGTTTGAGGCATTAGAGAGGATGAAGCAATAATTGAGAGAAGCAAGGGAGGAGGTTTTGAGATTGGCGAGGGTAGGAGGGAGGGGGGTGAAGGTGGGAGGGAGGGAGAGAGACGGGAAGAGAGAAACTTTGAGCCCATCTGTGTTTGGAGAAAAAAGTCCACGTGACAATGACTTCATCTCTGTATAGACATACTGTATACACATTTAGCAATACATGGAACAGCTGGCACGTGCATAAATACAGTATGTGACATACATGATGCATGCTCTTCTTAGCTTCACATTCGAGGAAGTTGCTCTCAGACAATGATCTACAGTGCCCTCCATAAGGATTGGAAAGAGTAAGCATTTACTACATACATCTTTAACCACTACACTTCTTTTAGCTCTATACTCGAGTCAAACAATTAGCCTACTCTGGGGTCAAAGTAGAGATAAATCATTAGTATGGCAAAATGCATGTTGAATTGGATTTAAATCTCGAGATTGACTTGGCCACTCTAGAACTTTCCACTCTTGGGCCCTGAAAAACACCCTAGGTCAGGGGTATTCAATTACAAATTCAGTTGGGCCAGATTTGAAAACCAAGAACTTTTGCTGGGCCAGACATTTTCAGCGGCCAGTAGCCTAGGCACCAGGTAATGACACATTTCAAACCAACACAAATGAATGTAGGCCTAATGAAATACAAGCAGTTTATTTATAGTTTTCCTTTCAAATTACGGTAGGTAACATCTGACACAGGCACGTCAAAAAGACTTGACTGAACACAATGAAAGAGCTGTAATTGAACAGAACCTAATAGCAATACTTTTTTCACTTTTTAGGTAATACAACAACATTTTGGTCTCAACTGACCCGTGCACATCTCAAAGTGCATAAAAAAGTGTACAGTAGTATACATTAATTTAAAAATGTCCTTTTGTAAAATAAAAATGTTGGTCATAGCTGACCCAGGCACATCACAAAGTGCTTTTAACTGAATGAAAATAACCATCCTTGAGTGCACAATTTAACAAGTTACAATTAAACAATAAAATGTAATCTAATCTTTTTTTTTTTGTAAGATTTTATTTTCATTTTCCATTTTCTTTTTACACAAAACATTATACACACATTACTTGACAAACATCACAATACATCACAACTTGACAAACATCACAACACATCTCAAATTGACATACATCACAACGCATCACAGCTTGACATACCTCACAACACATCACAACTTGACATACATCACTACACATCACAACTTGACATACATCACACACATCACAGCTTGACATACATCACAACACATCACGACTTGACATACATCACAACACATCACAACTTGACATACATCACAACACATCACAACTTGACATACATCACCACACCTCACAGCTTGATATACATCATAACACATCACAACTTGACAAACATCACAACACATCACACCTTGACAAACATCACAACACATCCTAACATCCCAAAGCCCCACTTCTTTTTTTTTTTTTAAACCGTCTAAAGTCTATCCCAGTTTACCCCCTATACTTTATCTAACTAATAATTCTAATGCATACTCAAATTAATCTCTTAGTACTATGTTTCTTGCACTATCTTTACGTCTTAGCTAAGGCCTTCACTATCTCTCCCCATATCTTTTCAAACTGATCTTTCTTATTATTGTCTATGGCTAAATTCTTCTCTATATTGGTATAATAAAGAATTTCGTTTTTCCATTGTTGTAGTGTTGGAGGTTTAATTGATTTCCAACTTCCAAGTATTAGTTTTTTAAATATAATTGATGAGTACATAATTATCCACCCCCTAGGGTATCTTACTGTGGCTACATCCTGGAAAAGACAGATTGAAGGATCAAATTTGAATCTTTCCTTATGTACCCCTGAGAGCCAATGTTCTATGTCAACCCAGGTTTTCTGTACTCTGGGACACTCCCAGAATGCGTGTATTAGTGAGTCTTTTTTCCCACACTTTAAACAGTTATCTGATACATTACTATAATACTTATGGATTTTATCTCGCGTGTGGTAGACTCTATACATTATTTTATATTGGATTAAACGTAGATTTTCATTAACTGTCATGTCATTTGTAGTATTCCAACACTCTTTCCATTTTAAACCTATATCTGTTCTTCCTAGGTCTCGATTCCACATCTCAATCCTACTTTCTAACAGTTTTTCAGCTACATAGGACTTCTGTAGAGTTCTATAAATTTTACCTATCAAATTCTTATCAATTTCTCCATCAAATATGATATCCTCAATTGTACTCTGCTGCCCAAATGATTTTAAATTAAAATTTAGATTTATGTAGCTTCTTAGCTGCATGTATCTGAAATATTCAGCGTTGGCCAACTTATATTTACTTTGGAAGTCGTGCCATGGAATAATGGTATCCCCTCCTACTAAGTCGTTTATAGTTTCTATTCCCCTTGTTCTCCATGTAGACCAATTTATTGTAGCATTCTGAAGAGCTATCCAAGGATTATTCCACAAAATAGTACTTTTTGGGATTGATATTGATTCTCCCAGTATCCTCTTAATTTTTTTCCATGACGTTTCTATATTATTTACAATAAAGTTTCCTTTTTTCTTAGTCTTATGTTCTGAAAATAAAAGAGTTAAGAGGTTTTGGGGATGTACACCTGAATCTTCAATGTGGATCCATTGTTCTTCTGCTGTGTGTTGGACTATATGCCTCAGATAGAACCCCTGGGCGGCCAGTTGGTATAGCTCCAAGTCTGGAAGGTTAAAGCCCCCCTCTGACATAGGAAGGTGTAAAATATTCCTTCTAATTCTGTGTGTTTTCCCTGCCCATATAAAATCTGTTATGGCTGAGTATACCATATTAAAGTACTTTTTGGGTGGAGTAATTGGTATAATTGAAAACAAAAAAAGAAACTTAGGAAGCCATGCCATCCTAAACAAGTTTATTCTGCCTGTCAGATTTATATTTAAAATGTAATCTAATCTTACCCTGCTGACTTTCTTAGTGTGAGAAGTGACATGTTTTATTCTGAACAAGAGCACGACATTTGGCTCATAAGATGTCAATGCAATCCGAAGGCATTGGTGAAGAGTACTGTCAGTCAGGGAACAACGAGAGCTGCTTTTTATTGTGTTCATGTGTGAAAAGCTTGATTCACATGTGTATGTTGATCCAAACATACTGAGCACATGGATTGCTACTTTCTTAACGTTAGGGAACTGGTGCACGTTGACATCACTCCAAAACTTCGCAGGTCCATTAGTACGAAGCTCCTGTGCCATGGTTACGGATGACTGCATGTCAACAAGTTCGAGTATGAATTTCCCCTCGTCGATGGAAGGCACCACTCCCTTTCCTCTGGTGGATAAGTCCCCTTCTATTGCAGCAGTGAACGGGTCTCTGGCAAAGCCCATCACCTCTGCGGGCAGAGCAAGTCCATCCAGTCGACCAGCAAAGTTCTCTTTCAACCTCGCAAAGAAAACAGTCATCACATCTGTGATTTGTGCCGGGGATGAGACGTATTTGCGGAGCGTCGGAAAAATGCAGCATTCTGCCGGTGCAGAAGTCGGCCGCGAAAAGGTCCAGTTTGACTTGGAATGCGCCTGCCTCTGTTGCTCTTCCACTGTTCTAGAGCTCGCAGGGCCAGGTGGTTCCGCTTCATGCTCTTGTAGCGGACCTTCTCCCCTTCTGCCAGGCGGGCCCACTCCACCACGGAGAAATGTCTCCGCACGTCCTCAAACACGTCCTCCTCTGAACTCATGTTAACTTTCGGCTCCGTCGCTCTGTTGCTCTTCCACTGTTCTAGAGCTCGCAGGGCCAGGTGGATTACAGAAACGCTCCAGTGCCTTGCCTTTGGACAGCCACTCGACGTCGTTATGCAAAAGAAGATTGTGGTGCTCAGCAGATATTTCTGACAGCAGCTTGCGGAATAAGTTAATAATAATAATAATGTTGGAGGCTCGAAGTGGAGCGAATAAAATTAATTGTAGCCATCACGTTGTCCATTGTTGTTTTAAGCTCCCCGCTTAGTTTGTTTAGAGTGTTATATTCACGTTCTGTAGGCTACTATTGTAGACATTTCTGCATGAATTTCTGAACACTTGCGAAATACATTTTTCTCTGCTTTTATGGCTGGGCCAATCGGGGGTCACGTCTGGGCCGTATGCGGCCCCCGGGCCGCTAATTGAATAGGCCTGCCCTAGGTGCTATGGCAGTATGTTTGGGGTAATTGCCTTGCTGTATGATAAAACACCATCCAATGAGATTGGAGGCATTTGCTTGTACTTCAGCAGATGTTTCAGTACACAAATGATGTGACGGAACACACCTGACTAACCAGAAACACCTGTCAAGCCAATTTTCCAATACTACTGGTTCCCTTGTAATGCTTATAATAGTTAAAGGGACGGTTTCACAGACAAGACATAAGCCTAGTCCTGGACTAAATCACACTTCTCCACTGAAGATGCTTTTTAGTCTAGAACTAGGCTTAAGCCATGTCTGTGAAACCGGCCCATTTTGCTTTGGGGAGGGAAGGCTGGTGCTAGATCTGTGTTAAAGTCCAAAAACTTTAACACACAACTTCTACCTTGAGTCTTTTTTCACAATGAACTCTCTTTTTCGCTTCACTCTTCAACTATATAACATTTTACATTTACATTTATGGCATATAGCAGACGCCTTTGTCCAAAACGACTTACAACAATAAAAAAATACTGTATTGCTTTTATAACTGCAGACTTGGCTCAGTTTTTCTGAACTGTCAGGTTAAATAGTTCAGCCCTCAGCTTAGAGAGAAAACAAGGTATAAATCTAGACTTCTGGATCTTAAAGCTCCTTAAAACGCAGAAAGAGTGGACTTACACACACACGAAAGCAAACGTACACAAACAAATGCAAATATTTGATATGCATTGGACAATTCTTTGGAGACATTGGAGTTGTGCTCAGATTACCTCTATATGTGTGTGTATGCGTATGTAAGTGAGAGTGTACTGTCTGTCTGGTCTCTTAGCTCAGGGGTCAGGCGTGTCATCCACTCCCATATCGACACACTGTAAACTGACACCTGCACTCACAGCCAGAAGGTTTACACACACACACACACACACACACACACACACACACACACACACACACACACACACACACACACACACACACCCATGCCCAGTGGGAAGTGTACTGTATATTGAATACTACTCTCTCTGAGAGTAATAGAGACATTAAAGAGGGTCTAATTATTATAAGGGTCCATCTCCATTCCATAGGGTTATGGAAATAACCCTATACTGTCAGTGCTGAACATTGACATACTAACAGTGTTTGGCTGAGCAGAACTTTTTTGTGGACTTGGTGTAGCAATAAGTTTGGGTTGCATCGAGCATGTTAATTTCAGCCTTTGTTTTCTGCATGTGCTGTTGTGTAAGTCTGGATCTGACTTAGTACACACATGAAGAGTCCCAGCTGCCATAAATAGGCCGAGAAACTCCCATTGGTGCTGTCCCCATCGTTGCACGAGGACAGGATATGACCCAGTGTGTGTGTGTGACTGCTGTCCCAAGTTTGAAAAACAATCCAATGGGAATGTTGCAAAGAAGACAGAAAACTCCCACGCTTCTCTGTGGGTGATTAAAGTGCCCCATAAAGTGCTGAAAGTGACTGTGCTGAGTGCTCCAGTTGAACCCAGTCACCATGATTAAAGAGAGAGAGAGAGAGAGAGAGAGAGAGAGAGAGAGAGAGAGAGAGAGAGAGAGAGAGAGAGAGAGAGAGACTGTGTGAGTGGGTACTGTATGTGTGTGAGAGAAAGAGTGAGATGGGATCATAGAGGAGACATCTCCCTGCCCGCCTGACGAGCCCAGTTTCCCAGATTCCAGAGTGCCACTCCCACCTGATGTCTGGCTACACCAAACCCAGAACTCAGAACCCTCAGAGGAATGAGAACGGTCAGAGAAGTAAGGACTACTCGCAGAATCAGTCACTAGAACAGCATTCATCAAAGCTAAATGTGTTGGTGGGTAACATTAACTGCTTTGGTGTAACATTTGAAGTGTTTGATCATTTGATGCATACAGTATGTTACGGTACATGTGGGAATACGGTACATGTGGGAAAACTAGGGTTAGGTGCTAGGATGCTAGGGTTAAGGTTAGGGTTAGGGTTAGGGGTAGGGTTAAGGTTAAGGTTAGGGTTAGGGTTAGGGTTAGACATGTCAGCATGTACCAAGTCACCCTAACCCTAGTTTTCCCACATGTACCGTAACACAACACAGGATCTTTGTTCTGTTTCATGGCAAGTCCCGGACACTATGAAACTGACTTTAATTACGAGCAACAACAGAATAGGAAAATTACAGGAATGTTTGTTTTTACAAATGGTCTCAATGACAATAATCGATAGAACACACAGAAAAAGGGTTCTCTGGTTGCCGCATTGAAAGACTTTGAAGAACCCTTTTGGGTTTCATGTCCTTCTTCAACCCCACAGAGTTCTTCCACACAGACAGCTAAAGAACCTAATGGAACGACTTTTGGGGCGGAACAAAAAGTCCACTAAAAGTATCTGGACCGGTGTTGGGGCTTAGTGACAACTCCCTCCAAAAGGGCCGAGATTCACCAACCAGGTTTACCTATACCCTCCCTACTTTCCTCCTTTCTAAATAAATGTCAATAAAATATTAAAAACGAATTTAAAAAGATATAAGAGTACGGACAGAGGGAATAACATCAGGCAGATTGAATGTCTTATTCATTCTAGCCTGGGGTGCAAGCATTTGGGCACCCCTAGTCAAAATGCCTTTTACAATTAATATCAAAGTGAAAAGAAGCAAACCTAACCGGTACAAAGTCACACAACACATTTCATCACATTTTAAAGATTATGAAGATTTTATTTTTTTACTTTTTACAGTGCAAAGGTTTGGGAACCCTGTCAGCTAGTACTTTGTAACTCCTCCTCGGGCAACTATAACAGCTTGCAAACGCTTCCTGTAGCCAGCTAAGTCTTTCAATTCTTGTTTTGGGAATTTTTCCCCATTCTTCCGGGCAGAACACCTCTGCTTCGGCCTTCTTGCATGCATGGCATGTTTGAGATTTCTCCACAGATTTTCAATAATATTCAAGTCTGGGGAGTGTGATGGCCATTCCAAAACCTTCATCCGTCTTTCCTGGAGGTAACTTCATGGTTGATTTTGAGGTATGCTTCGGGTCATTGGCTTGCTGGAATACCCAACCTCTCTTCAACTTAAATTTCTGGACTGACCTTCGAACATTAGCCTCTAGAATGTCTTGATACTTGGTGGAATCCATTCTTCCTTCCACCTGCACAATATTGCCTGTCCCCAGCTGCTACACAACCCTAAAGCATAATGGATCCACCTCCATGCTTAACAGTTGGCAAGGTGTTCTTCTCTACAAATGCTTCACCCGTTTATTCTCCAAACATACCTTCTTTGGTTGTGGCCAAAAAGTTCAATTTTGGTTTCGTCAGTTCAAAGCACATTGTTCCAATAGGCTTCAGGTTTGTCAAGGTTTTCTTTTGCATACTTCAGACGCTTAATTTTGCGTTGAAGTCGTAGGAAAGGCTTCTTTCTGGCCATGTAGGTCTTTGTTGTTTAAGGTACGCTGTATTGTTGTCCTGTGAACAACTAGACCGGTGTCTGCTACTCTTTTTTGCAGCTCTTTTGCAGTGATGTGTGGGTTCTTCTCAGCATTTCTCACCAGATCACAGGCCATTCTATCAGAAATGTTTCTTAGTCTTCCAGATCTTGCCTTGACTTCAATTGTTCAATTTATTTTCCATTTTCTGATTATGTTTCGGACAGTGGAAATGAGTAAATCACCGTGGTCTGGACCTTAGTAATCATCTTCTCAAACAAAGAATAATCCAAAAGGGTTCTCAAACTTTTGCACAGGGCCCTTTTGCTTTTTTAATTCCTATTTAAAAACTGAAGAAACTGAAAATAAAAAGAAACCTTGCTTTAAAATGTGCAGAAAGGTGTCATGTTTAACTTTGTAGCATTTTGTGTTCAGGTTTGCTTTTCACTTGGAGATTAATAGTAACAGACATTTAAACCAGGGGTGCTCGTTTGCATCCCACTGTATAAAAACCTAAACACTGAGGTTACTGTAAACTCTGCTCTGCTATGGTTAAACATTACCCACTGTCTGGTGCCCCCAAAAAGCTCTAGTCCTAATATGTGTACAGTAGAATAAATGGTACCCAGAGTGCACAATGCAACTATTGTTTTGACCCAAAGACAATGTAAATGAGATAGGAGAGGATAATAGTAGTGCTAGACAATCATTGATGGACACACACACAACTGTTCTTTTTGTAAATTCTGTGTTTCTTTTTTTGTCAGACATCAGTGGTGTCTCTATACAAGAACTTACAGCACTACAATATACTGTAAGGCAATAGAACAGTACAAAGCTGGCTGATGTCCTTGGATGTCACAGAACCGTACATGAGCTCAAAGGCCAGAAAGTATGCATATGAATAATTAAACAAGTGCCCCGGGGCCTCATTTCTATGGCTTGCGTATGCAAATTTGGGGATTTATAAAAAACGAAAAAAGTGTGAAACTGTGCGCACCTCTACGCACACTGTGATCCATGCGTGTACACGCATAGAAACTGGAGAAATGAGAAACTGCGACTCCGCTGGCAGAAGGATGAAACAGGAGAAACGCTTTGAAATGGATACCATTTCCACCAACAGAAATCAAAATATTACTTCTCACATATTATATATGAAGGAGTGCACACAAAGAATATACGTGCACACTGCACATAGGCCTACATCTTATTCACCCTTGTCATGTACGCATCACACTGTATATATATATTTACTGTACTTATCATATTGATATTCATGCAAATATATTGACTCTTTACATTCATATTCATTGCACGTAGTGCGAGGCTGGACAAGTTGAGCACCGTTCCTGATTCACCCTTCCCGAGTGCTCAGTGGGTAACGTTCCTGATAAGTCCAATAATTGCAATGTCCATACATTGAAGAACATGAACAAGCCCACTGTAGACAATTGACTACCATCTCCAAGCACACCCCATATACAGACTACAAAAACTTTTAACAAAATGTGGAAAAAGTGAAGGGTTGTGAACTTGTGAATACTTTCCAGATGCACTGTACGTAAGCTTTTTACGCCAGTTCTACACAAAGCTTTTAAAATGAGGCCCCACGTGTGGTGCGTGGAAATTGATTGCCACTTTGAGTGTGAATGTGTTTGTGTGTGTGTGTGTGTGTGTGTGTGTGTGTGTGTGTGTGTGGTAACTATGCACTATAAAACTCATGATCATTAAAAAATCAATCACACCCTTCACTGAACAAACAAGCACAGATTCTAAAGACAATTTAATAATACTCTCATTAGGCTAATCTGAGGTCCTGTTTGTGAATTTGATTACACTGTGAGATTGTCTGTCTGTGCCTGTTTTGTCTTAAGTCTTATGTTGTGAATGTATTTTTCGTAAAGTGTGTGCGTGAGTTAGTGAGTGAGAGAGAATGTGCATGAGAATGAGGTTACACTGTAAAAACCTCCTTCCTATCCGTATTGTTGTGGAATACCTCTGTGCTGCTGGGATTAACCAAGGTTAAGACTGAGAGCTAATCCTTTTCTCACCGCACTAGGTCACGACACAGATAGTGTGTGTGTGTGTGTGTGTGTGTGTGTGTGTGTGTGTGTGTGTGTGTGTGAGTGTGTGTGAGTGTGTGACAGAGAGAAATAGACAGAGTGAGAGAGAGAGTGAGTGAATGAACAGAGAACATTTGAGAGGGCATATCTTTCATCAGAAAAAGATGATGCAGGATCCCATTGGGTTGCAACTTGCACTGACCTCTCCAAAGTACTTGAACAGTATTTAACACTGCGACCACTCAGTAGTACCATGCATTGTGTAAAATATGGAACTCTAACAGAGCCAGCCATTACCCTACCCCTCAATCCCCAAAAAGAAAGGGGCAATCTGGGATTGGTACAATACAATACATTTTGTGTTACTTTTAATGAAATTATAAATAATATAACTTATAAATGCCCAATGAGTTTAGTTCAACAGTTGTTTGAATCCCAGGTTGCCCGTTTAACTATTAGCTAGCTTTAACAGGAACAAACAAAACAAAATCTGACCCCGTATCAGTGGTTAAGGGTGAAAACGTCAACATACGTCAAACGTAAACCTCATCGTTTCAGCCAAGAGGACAGTCATTTGCACCTCTAATGTTCTGGGTGGATGATTTCCATGTCACTAATCCGTTCGCACTAACCTGGGAGTTGATAATTCCTGGGGCGACATTATCCTTTCCCCTTAACCAACCCACCTCTCCCTCACTTTCTCTCTCCTCATCTATAAGCGCTATACAAATACAATTTGATTTGATTTGATTTGATCTCTTTCTCCTTATTTCCCTCCCCATCATTCTCTCCCCCTCTTGCCATCTCCATTTCTCTTTCCACATCTGCCTGTTTCATAGTAATTTATCTGAATGAAACTCAATTTTATACCGTTCAAAGTTCATTAAATGCACTTAAAGCGTGTAACTGACACAACTGACCCCAAGGGTATACAAGCGTGCGCGGGGTGTCTGTGGGCAACAAGGCTATAAATAACTGTTTTGTAGACACTAGCCAATTCTGTTCCCCTCTTCCATACAATAAACTGAACACATTAACAAGTTGTCCCATTACCCACGACTTGTGGCATTTACTCAAGAGAGATTTTCTTTAGAATGATCCTCTCAAATATCAACTGTCCCCAATGGTCTATGGCTATGCAGACCTCTCATCTCTCATGCATAGACCAATGTCAAAGATGGAAAGACCCATAAAGAACCATATGGACCATCTCTATTGTCCAATCAATACAACTTAGATCAATCAAGCAACTAGTAGCCTAAATCTATATCAAATGCTACAGTCATATCCACTTCACTGTCCTTTGAAACCATGGACAATGGACAGACCACAAACAGTAAAAGCTGTTGTTCCCTTGTTCATCATATTGATGTTACCATCTGGACATATACAGCAGTAGGCCTACGGTATGCAATGCATACTTTTGGAAGAGTATGCACAAAATATCCCTGTCCAGAGAAAAGAGTGAAGGAACACTTTTTTCTCACAAAAACCAATTTTGGAGCTGGGAGAATACAAAAAAAGTGGCCTACAACTCATTAATTCCTTTACTCGTATGATTACTCAGGTTTAAAACAACAACAATGCATAAAAGTAAAAGTGTATAAACTATGGTTTTATGTATATTATTGTACTTCATTAAATGGAGCTGCTGGCCATTTCAACCTCGTACAGATCTTCTTTCAACTTCTACTGCGTATCCCGAGATAGATTATTATCCCATTGGCCCTAGTCCAGTAAATACGGTTTAAAGTCCAAAAATTAAAATCCAATCTCTTAAACCCTCAAATTAACTCTCACCTAAATCACCTCTCATGGACTCAGAGGAGGATGGCTCGGTGGGTCCATAAGAGAAGTGTAAATAGGCAGAATCTAACCAACACTGCATAAAATAGCCAACAAAATTAAATGCATTTGAATCAGGTTACAAACAAGAGACTTGCACGTATTGAGTGAAAACATGTATTCTGTCGCACCGCTGAGCGCAGAAGTTACATAAACAACCGCCCCCGCCCCCACCATCATATCATGCGAGAGCAGCATTACATTACAGTGAATCCCTCACGTTGATACACATCTCATACTACAATCCACGCAAATGAGACGGACTACCATCGCACTCACCGCAACAGTGCCCGACGAGGAGGCGACGTAAACGTTAATGACCATTTTAATGTTGACAGTCCGTCGCTACAGGCGACAGTCAGGCAAAACAACTAAACTATTGTGCAATTAATTCCTCTTGTAGGACAGTTTACGTCGGGATAACGTTGCTGTCTCTCTGTCCCCAACTGAGCCAAACTGTGTTGTGTTCAAATTACTGCCAATGCGCGTCCCTGTATGTATCCAGTGGTGCCATATGATAACAGCGTGTTTGTGAGCCGAGGTCCGCACTCCCCCTACTGGCTCTCAGCGGTCTCACATCCTTTCAGACCGAACCACTGGGGTTATGGGAAATGTAGTTCTTTACATAAATAAATCAGATTACTTGTGCCTAAATGCAGACCTCGAATGGCTTTGTTGATGCCCAAAAGATTACACTAATACAACTAATACTACTAGCCTTCTGGACATTAGTCCCACATATGGACTTAGTATAGGCATAGCCTAGGTCCTAGGACAACCCTACCGAGATCTGAACACTACGCTATTTCGATATGCCCAGAAGGCTAGTAGTATTAGTTGTATTAGTGTATGTCTGCCACACAGCCTCTCTCCCTCAAAAATATATATACAGTACAGGCCAAACGTTTGGACACACCTTCTCATTCAATGTGTTTCCTTTATTTTCATGACTATTTGGTACATTGTAGATTCTCACTGAAGGCATCAAAACTATGAATGAACACATAGGAATTATGTATTTAACAATAAAGTGTGAAATAACTCTAAATATGTCTTATATTTTAGATTCCTCAAAGTAGCCACCCTTTGCTTTTTTGTTGTTAATAAAATATATTATAATAATATTAAATATAATATGTGTTAATAATAATATGTTATTATATATATATTTAATATTATTATTATATTTTATTAACAACAACAAAAACAATATTTTATTAACAACAAAAAAGCAAAGGGTGGCTACTTTGAGGAATCTAAAATTGTTAAGTACATCATTCCACATGTGTTCATTCATAGTTTTGATGCCTTCAGTGAGAATCTACAACGTAAATAGTCATGAAAATAAAGGAAACACATTGAATGAGAAAGTGTGTCCAAACTTTTGGCCTGTACTGTATATATATATATTCTATTTCTCACACACACTCTCCCACTCTCTTTTTTGATCAACTAAAACATAATAAACAAAACAGGCACCGGCCTAAACAGCTCGATGCTGTAGCAACAAGTGGAACTGAAACGGGGTTGCCATGGCACGGCGTCACAGTGACAGCTGCATCCAGGCGTGGATTTGCGAAGCTGCAACCTTTAGCGGTGGGTCAGTGCTTTAACTCCTAGTTCACCTGGCTAATCAGAGGGCACTACATGGCCAATATTCTAAGTATAGAGGCATGGCCATTTTCTGGCATAAAGAGGAAAAGCTCAGATATAGCTAACATTAGGACTTTGTTGTCAGCAACTTAGCAACTTGCTAAGTTTGATAGCGAGCTAGCTAGCTAGCTAACATACCTAGCCAGCATTGTTAGATTCGAGTTGTCTTATAACAGCTACATTAAGTGCTAGCTAACCTTCGCTAGCAAGCGAGCTCCCTTTCTGGACCAGTCAGTCAACCGTGTCACTCACCTCTCAGAGCATCGAAGGGTGAAGGGGAGAGGCCATGGAGACCTGCATTTGAGAGGTTGGTTATTGCTGCTGAGAACTAACTCGTTAACTAGCAACCTGGCTGTATGGCTTTGCTAAACCTACTGATCACACCCTAGCTAGTTTTCTAGCCACCACGTATTGTTTGTTTTGCTTGTGTGGTTGTGGGGGGCAAGAATGTTTCCATGCATGATATTCTTTTTATGTTGCCTGTAGACGACTGGTCAACTCTCTCCGCATAATAGGCAATCTATATCTATTTGGGGGTTTTTAGCCCAACAACTAGTCGGTTGCGTGTGGTGAGTGACAGTTGTGTTGGCGTGATCAGCTAGGAGGCATCACTGATCAATCAATCCATGCTCAGATTCACTTCAAAGTGTATGATTGTCATATGTGCCGGAAGGGAAGTGTACAGTGTACAATGACATTCTAATTCGGAAGCTGTGTGGGCTTGTTGTGTGTTGTGTTACAATAGCACAATAGCACAATACAATATAGTAACACAATATTAATACTGTAGTACACAGCATACATACAATGGCAGCTGTGTATAGGCCATTATCTGTAGTATTATCATAATCATCTTTATAATCAATGTCACTGAGTTACAAAGCAGTTAGTGTGCAAACATTGAGTAATAAATTCTTCCTTCCACTCCAATCTGTACTGAAAAAAATGCCTTTCACAGCCCAGTTCTATTACATCAGTGTAGTTGAAAAGAAGGAAGTCATTGTTTGAAATGTGATATAGACATAGGCTAGGTGACAAGCGTGGTTTATCGCTGTGACATTGTCGGGTGAACCTGGTTGTGGTCCAGCCTCAATAAACTTTCTCCTGGGCCTACCTCACTCACTAAATAGATAAACAAACACTGCACTCATGTGTTTCTCCCAATATGGAAAGTTTCGATCAGTGTTTCCTTGTTGTCATGGTTACCAATAATGCTGCGAAAGATTAATATCAGTGAGGCTTATTTGTTATGTTTTGTGTGTGTGTGTGTGTGTGTGTGTGTGTGTGTGTGTGTGTGTGTGTGTGTGTGTGTGTAGACACACTGACACTTCTGTGTGGCTAAATGAGGCGGCATTGACATTGACTGAGTAGCTAGCACTTTAGTGGAACATGATGATGATATAATACCTCATGGAAATTTCCACCTCATGGATCCGTGTCTTAGTGACCAAGACACACAATACAACAAAGCTAAGACTCATAAACATAATGCATCCTTGTTCCTATTCTGGTTATTTTTTCAGATCTATTTTTCTATAGTTGTGGCTTTTCAGCATATTATTTACAAAACCTTAGTAGGTTCTTTTTCCAGGCAAAGATGTCAAAGCTCCAAAAGGGTTCTATCTCGAACTTAAAAGGATTTCAAAAAGGTTATTTCACAGGGACAGCCGGAAAACATTTGGAAATCATACAGTAATAGTGACAAACCACTACATCAACATCCTCACCAAGCACCGAATACAGTACATCCTCATCTCAGGCTGCAATAAATGGATACTTCATTGTTGTTGAATACAGTGGGGAAAGTAAAGACAGGACATCACACAAATATGTAGCGCAAGTAACTACAAAAATGGATCAAAATCAATGGATTTATCTTCACCATTAAAGAGTGCACTGACATGTCTGTGTATCCTTTCAGCGTTCCCAGGCCAAAGGACAACATGGATTCTGAGAACATTCCCCACTCCTATGATAATACCTGGGATGCAGAACGGAGCCGCCAGTCCCTGCGGAGTACGGGGAAAGATTCCGATGCCTCATTGCGAACACGTGAACAGGGAAAGAGTCGGGATGTGAATGAGAGGGAAAGTTGTGCAGGGGACCGGGCGAGAACGCGGATAAAAAAGGACCCAGATCCGGACCGGGACCGGATGTCAGACGGCGAGCGACGGAGAAGTAGTGGCTCGTTCTACTCTGAGGACTACGAGAACGTCTCGCCCTCGGACCATTCACTATCGCCCTATTCTCGCACCCCGTCCCCCAGCCAGTGCCGAGGGGTGCGTGCTAAGAGGGTCTCCAGTAGCCCCCTCCTCAAAACAGGTACACACACACACACACACTCACACACACACACACTCACACATGTATACACAAACACAGGCGACAGGGAAACCTTAGAAACACTGGCAAGTCATTTGACTGTCCTGTAGATGGCATGGCAAGGCAAGTTTATTTGTATAGCACATTTCATTGTTTTCTCTACAGTGCAGCAGATTGGTACATGCTAGACTTATCTCTGGAGAAGTATGTGTCTCTATCTAACCTGTGTGTCCTCCTTCAGCAGTACGTCTCTATCTAACCAGTGTGTCCTCCTTCAGCAGTACGTCTCTATCTAACCTGTGTGTCCTCCTTCAGCAGTACGTCTCTATCTAACCTGTGTGTCCTCCTTCAGCAGTACGTCTCTATCTAACCTGTGTGTCCTCCTTCAGCAGTACGTCTCTATCTAACCTGTGTGTCCTCCTTCAGCAGTACGTCTCTATCTAACCTGTGTGTCCTCCTTCAGCAGTACGTCTCTATCTAACCTGTGTGTCCTCCTTCAGCAGTACGTCTCTATCTAACCTGTGTGTCCTCCTTCAGCAGTACGTCTCTATCTAACCTGTGTGTCCTCCTTCAGCAGTACGTCTCTATCTAACCTGTGTGTCCTCCTTCAGCAGTACGTCTCTATCTAACCTGTGTGTCCTCCTTCAGCAGTACGTCTCTATCTAACCTGTGTGTCCTCCTTCAGCAGTACGTCTCTATCTAACCTGTGTGTCCTCCTTCAGCAGTACGTCTCTATCTAACCTGTGTGTCCTCCTTCAGCAGTACGTCTCTATCTAACCTGTGTGTCCTCCTTCAGCAGTACGTCTCTATCTAACCTGTGTGTCCTCCTTCAGCAGTACGTCTCTATCTAACCTGTGTGTCCTCCTTCAGCAGTACGTCGGGGTGTGTCTCGGCCCCAGCGGCCCGGAGGGCAGACCCAGACCCAGTCCCAGCGGCAGCGTTGGGGCGTGCGCTCCCAGAGCAAAGACTCCACCGTCCCTCCCAAAGACCTGGACCTGGTGACCAAGCGCATGCTGTCGGCCCGCCTGCTCAAGATCAACGAGCTGCGCAACGCCCTGGCCGAGCTGCAGCTGCGCAGCGACGAGCTGCAGAAGGAGAACCGCGTCCTGCGACAGGTGGCACACGCCTCTTCTTTTTGACTTTGCGCAAATTTCTATGGTTTGATGGTTCATGGAAAATCATGGACAAGTCATGGAATTTTTTATGTGTCAGAATGGGTCCCCTGGTTACAGTAGATATTATGAGGAATGCAGCATACTTGAATGTCAATCCAAGCAACACAATCTAGTAGGGATGCCCCAGTACCGTTTTTTGCCATAGGTACCGATCACTGATAATACTGCTGATACTGATCAAATAATAGCCTAATACTAATAGGCTAATCTTTTTTTTTTTTTTTAAATGTGTAGAAGAGACATTTAACATTTAGAGCATCCGATAAAGCTAGGCCTAGATGTTTTAAGAGCCTTTTAAAAAATCTCCACAAACCTTTTGATAGGCTGGCCGAGTTGTGTCTGTACATTCTGCAATCTAGAATATGCTAGGGCAGAATGCTTCAAGTGGCCCATGATGTGTCTCCCTGTAGCTGTGATATCACTTATGCTGCGCTGTGACAGCACTCCATAGTGGACAGCCAGCTGAAGCATGTGAACCATACATCCCAGACTTGGTAATCAGTTGCATTGATTTGAGCATGTTTCGGGCATTATCTATGAGTATGACATGCACCTTTTCTTTTGGAATAATATGCGGAGTTACACGCGTGGGTCTCTATAGTGGTTTGTGTTAGCGGGTGTTTCTCTGCCTTTTTCTTCTCATTCTCCGCGGTCAGCTTTTCAAACTCGCCATGCTCGCCATCTGTCTCACACACTTTATAGTACTTCCACACCGCCGACAGTTAAGTTGAACAAGCATGCAAGAGTGTGCCAATGAATTGTCTCACGTTGTTTGCCTCATTTGCGTCACTGATCGGTTGTCGTGATCGGCGGCTAGAAAGCATTATCGGATTTCCCTTATCTCATATTTGTATTGACTATCGGCTGATTCCGATTGCTGGCCGATCGATCGGTGCAGCCAATGCAACTTCCGTTAAACCGATAACATCTTATATGAACTTTTAACCTCTCCAGCTCCAGCACCGTCAGGAGAGGGCCCTCCATCGCTACGACGACACGGAGAGCGAGATCGCCCAGCTCATAGCCCGCCACTCCAACGAGACCCACGCGCTGCGGGAGCGCCTGCGGCGGACACAGGAGAGGGAGCGGGCGGCCGAGCGGCGGCTCAAGGAGGTGGAGGAGCAGCTGCAGCGCAGCCAGACGTCCCTGGGGAAGCTCCGCAAACTGGCCGACCAGCAGGAGCTAGGACCCAGGGAGGAGCTGACACGAAGGCTGGAGGAGGAGAAGGGCCAGGCCCAGGAGGGCCTGCGCAAGATCAAGGTGACTAGCTAGCAGCTAGCTTGTTTGTGGGTGTGTGTGTATGACGTCCAGTACATATTTGAAATAAACCTATAGGGCTCCGAAGCGTACCCCAGTAACTCGCCCCCAGCGGGTCTCGAACTCCGATCCCCTGCTTCCTACCCGGCCACGCTAACCGCAATGCTAAAGGAGTTAACTCCGTTGGCGGAGCAGTTAACCGACCATACCCAGGGACGTTAGACCATCCCCTTTTTCGGATCACAGAGTCTGCTTGGGATGTCGCCTGTTTATTGATAACACAGGGAACAAACTTAAAATGTCCTCAGCACACAAATGTGACACATTCTAATGCTTAGGTCCTCATGTCGGGATCTGATGTAATGATTGGACTTTTCTTTCGAAAAATGTGAATACATTTCCACGTTGTTGAAAATAAATGTCACATGGTCAAATAGCACAGCTTGTTTTGTGCGCCTGCTAACAAGTGTTATAGTTAACTAGGTAGCAGTGGGGATTACTCACCGAATCCGTCGTCTTGCAGTATTTTGGCTTGACTAGTGAGTTTGTGTTGTGATTCCCAACAACGTTGAAACGTAGTACCGTGTTTCAAAAGAAAAGTCCAAACATTTTGATTGGTTGCCGACATGCGGACCAAATGATCAGACTGTGTCACAAATTGTTATGGCCAGACGACTGGGTCAGAGCATCTCTGAAATGGCAAGGCTTGTGGGGTGCTCCCGGTCAGCAGTGGTGAGTACCTACCAACAGTTGTCCCAGGAGGGACAAACCACAAACTGGCGACAGGGTGTTAGGCGTCCAAGGCTCATCGATGCGCAAGCAAAACATTATGACCACCTGCCTAATATGCTGTTGGTATTATGCCTAAAGGCCAATTCAGACCAAAGATCTGCGACGAGACAAGACCATTTTAATGGTCAGAAAAGCCACAGCAAAATCAAGCCTGTCTGCAGATATCAGAAAAAAACCTCAAATCCTTGTGGGAGTGTGAAGTAGTATAGCCCTTGTCCAACCAATGCGTAGGTTTTGGTATGGTAACGGTTAGTACAGGACGCTAGCTTCATGAGTACACTCTGATGTGGGACATGGGTTCAAATCCAACTTCTGACAGACAGATCGGACCATGCAACATTGTGGTAGGCAAAGCAGGCAAAACAAGAGCCAAAGATTTCTCTTGGGTATTCTCAGGAGATGTACTCATTCATTGGTTTGTCTCCCTGGGTTACAACCTATGTGTGTCTGCTTGCATGCACACACATACACACACACTCACAGTCCTTATCAGCGGTGTGTATCTTTGCTTCTCTGAAATCTACACTGGCAGGTAAGCAAACGTTGTTGCCATCTTACAGGTTTTCTGTTCTCTTAAGCAATGGGAGCACGGTTAGGGTACTTAGAGTAGGACATTTTATTTGTATTTCGGTTGAGCTTTTGTCTTGGTTATGGGGGTGAGTGAAAATGCGTCCTCCACACACACTAGAGTCCCAGTCATGTGGGTTAACAAGAAAACATCTCCATCAGCAAGTGAAGCAAAACCATGTGGACCAAGTCAAGCAAAACCATGGTGTGCTTCTATGTGTGCTCATGACTGGAAGCACACCATACACAGACACACATTAACACACACACACACACACACACACACACACACACACACACACACACACACACACACACACACACACACACACACACACAAACACAGTGGGGTGCAAAAAACACCTAATGCTACAAAGTTAAACAAACAATTTTCTTTTTCTTTTCATTTTAATAATGAAAAAAATATGAAAAAAGGAAAAGGGCCCTGTGCAAAGGTTTGGGAAGCCTTTTGGATTATTTTTTGTTAGCTTTATTTTTGTTACCTTTTCTTTTCACTTAGATATTAATTGTAAAAGGCATTTGGACTAGGGATGCCCAAATGTTCGCACCCCACTGTATACACACAAGTGCTATCCAACTTCTGAATGTATATTTTGTGTGTATAATTTTTCTTCTTTTCTTTCCGTAAATTTATATAATTCGATCATTTTATCAAATTTTTACTATATTTTTCTTTGCCTTATATTTTATTATTATATTCTATATGTCTTCTTATATGCACCCTAAATGGAGCCCCCCCGCCCCAGTGGAAGTATGTCACAACTAATATTGTGCTTGTATAAACGGAGTGACAAATAATATGATCTTGTATCATATGGGAGTGGAGGATGAGAAATCAGATGCTCTGAGAGTGTTTATCTGAAATGTTTTTAAAAAAAAATCTAACTGTGTGTCTGTAGGATCTGGAGCGAAGCATGGAGCTGACCAGTGGCAGTTACCAGAGACAGCTGGCTGCAGAGAGGAGGAAAACTATCAATGCCCAGGATGAAGTTAAGGCTCTACAGGAGGAGCTAGAACGCCTCAGCAACAAGCTGAAGGTACAGACACAGACACACACACACACACATACACACACTCAGTGCTAACAGTCATGTTACAAGTAATGCACGCTGATGCTTCTGTAGGAGACCCACAATGCCTTGCATCCTTAACGTTAACCCATACCATTCTAGGAGAAGGAGAGGGAACTAGACACAAAGAACATCTACGCTAACCGCATGATGAAGCCCTCACCCAGAAAAGACACTGACAACGGCACCAAGAGGAAAGGTACTGCATATCTAATGTTTGCATGAACGTGTGTGTAAAAACTCTGGGATTCTCATATCAGGCCACCAGTATGGCCACCAGTATGATAGGAGCACCATTTTAGGGATGGTGTGGGTGTTGGCGTGGGCTTGTGTGTGCATATCTCATCTCCATACTGTGTGTGTGTTCTCAGCCCCCAGTAGCAACACCACTAAGGCAATGAAGACCGATACCAGAAAACTGAGTCTGGAATTCCCATCCCCTCCCCCGGCCGTCACAGACGGCACTGAGCATGGCGACCAGGCACCCGGCGACTACCTCTCTCTCAAGGCAGGTGTCCTTACCTCACAATGCCATCACCTGCTCGTAAAGTCATAGGATGAATGGGGGGAGCTGAAAATACTGGGGCTTGTGCGGGAGGATTCATCAGGAGTACCTGCTTTCTTAACTATGCTAAAACCGGGGCGCTTAGGTGGCGTAGTGGGTTAAGCACTGACCATGTAACCGCAGGGTCCCCAGTTCGATTCCGGCCGGGGACATATCCTGCATGTCATCCCTCCTCTCTCTCTCACCCATCCTTCCTGTCTAAATCTTCACTGTATCTGTCAAATAAAAATAAAAAAAATGAAAAATATGAGTGGGACTGCCCCACTCAGAAATGATTACTTTAAAAAATTTATTAAAAAACCATGTGCTAAAAGTCATGTCATCAATGCTGGCTGTGTTTGCTCAAAAGCCAATCAAAATCTATAATGAGATCAAGTCAGTGAATTGAATGGCGATAGATTCTCTCTCTTTGGACAGGAGCCTGATGAGACAGGCCGAAGACCAAGAGTGTCGAAGGAGAGGGAAGAGCGACAGAGGGAACAGCAGAGGAAGAAAGATGTGGAAAGAGAAAGAGAGAGGGAAAAGGAGAGGGAGCTGGAGAAAGAGCTGGAGAAAGAGAGAGAGAGGGAGAAGGAGGACCAGCAGAGGGTTGACCGGGAGCTGCACGCACTGGAGGAGAAGGCCAGGAGACTGAGAGATGGTGAGGACTTGAACCACATCCCAACCATGTTTTAACTACAACTTGACCATACCCTGACTATTATACTAGCCACCACTTAACCATAAAAATAAATTAACCACAACTTAAACCTATTGACTAACTAACCACAATTTAACCATGGTCTTAGCCTAGACCGTGAACTACTATAGTTTCAAAAGCTATACCCTGAACACTACTTGACCATAACTAGACCACACTTCTCTAACTGTACCCTGACTATATAAGCCATCTGGTGTAAATCATGTCCAGGTCGACCTTACCCTGTGATGAGGTTGTGTAGTGACTTAAACCGTGTGAACCATGTGTTGGTTTAACCATAATGAACAATGTGTGGTTTAACAATAATTAACTGTGTGTGGTTTAACCTTGATAACTCTGTGTGGTTTAACCACGGTCCCTACCTGCTGCAGTGGTCGAGCTGCAATGTGGGGGGGCAGGGTCACAACTTGGGGAGAGGGACAGTGAGTATGCACATAGTAAACCCATAGAGAATACCTACATAGAGTTAGAATAGATACCTTTATAGAGCTATAATGCTAGACTAGATCACCAGTACCAGCCCATCCATAACAGCTTATTGCCCGAAACCAACCAGTTCCTTTAACACCTCTTATCCAGCTGATTCTTGGCTGACTTTGGTTCTTTTCATGTGGTTTATGATTAGCTGTTCTGCTGTGCGGTCCTGTTGTGCCTGTTTTTTGGTCATTTCAGTATATGAAAGGCTCTTTCTTACCAACTGCCAAAAAGAATCTTAATGTCTCTTTCTTTCTCTCGTTCAATCTCTGTAGGCTGGGAAAAGGAGAAGGAGGAGGAGGAGGAGAGGAAGAAGAGGAGCCACACACTAAACGAGGAAGAAAACAGGAAGAGGCGTGGCTTGGTGCAGGAAGAGGTGGAGAGACGGAACCAAGAGGCATTAGCCAATCAGGAGGCGGCGGCGGAGGAGGAGCAACGCAGGAAAGAGCAGCTGTTGGCCCGGTTACGTGAGATCGACAGACACAACCAAGCTCCCCACAGACAGTTTTCAGACACTGACCGCCCAGAGTTAAATTCCGCTTCCGTCGTTCTGTCTCCCTCCCTGTTCTCTGAGCCAAAGAACCAGAACTCTTCCATCTTCAGCTTCACCGAACCAGGGGAGACGGGGGGCTTGCGTGGGGGTGCCGCCAGCAGGGAGGGGGCAAGACGGGTGGACACAGGGAGTGGGCCAGGACCGGTTAGGAGAGGTGTGCGAGCCCAAATGTCCAGTGAGGACCTGGCTTTCGGCAGTTACGCCCCCTCCTTCGGACGCCCCGCGCCGCGAGGCAATGGCTTCCCCCCGCCACCACAGAGGGAAGATTCGGACTCCGTTCTAGGGGGGGTGGGTATCAGTCTCGGCGGGTCTGAGAAGGAAAGAGGGGGTTCTGGACTGGGGAAGGAAAATAAGTCCAGTCTGATGCAGCAGCTCTTCGGACCCCCATCCTCCTCCCCCCCAGCAGAAGGCCCTCCAGCCTCCAGTAAGATGGAGATCATCAGCCCCCCTGGCTCCACTGGTGGCCGTGGCAGGAGAGAGGGGCTTTTGCTCTTTGACCCTGAGCTTGCCGCCCCCCCGGCCCCTATCCTCACCACCCTGCATGTGACAGAGAGCGGGCCCGCCGTCCGAGCCATCCCTTCATTCGACGACGACATAGAGGAACTCACCCTCTGATTGGCTCTTAAGAGGGAACTTGCACTCTGATTGGCAAATTCTGGCAAAATAAGCCATCATAGCTGTCAATCACCATATGACTGGATGTGGTGGTGGTGAGTTCTACGGAAAAAGGAGTTCTTTGTTTTGTTATATCAGATAAATCAAAGCCCAATGTAACAATAATGACTGGTTTTGATTTATTAATTTCTCAGTTTGATGATTTCAACTTTCCTCGTACACAAAAATCAGGAAATGAAATCTCTCCATTTTATGCTCTTTCCGTTGTCATTCTCTTTCCACAGATAGTTTTTTGGGGAGATAAGTTTGATGAGGGAATTGTGAGACAGAGACTGAGATCTGAGTCACATGCATGCAGGAAGTGAAAGCTCTGACAAGGCCCGTAGTACCAGGCTAAGGCTTATGGATGACCCTTCATTGTATGAATGTATCTGTGGTGTAATGGCCACCATGGTGGTGCATCAGTTCAGTTGTTTGTTTTATCCATGTAGAGGTGATGATGTACACTCATCATACAGAGACAGTTGGAAGTGTCACGCAGACTGTGTACGTGTGTGTGTGTGTGTGTGTGTGTACGTGTGTGCGTGTGTGCGTGTGTGCGTGCGTGCGTGTGTGCGTGCATGCAGACATGTGACCTAGGAAGAAGTGTATGGTGCCATGAAATTAGTGTACAGTGGGGGAAATAAGTATTGAACACATCAACATTTTGTCCAGTAAAAGTATTTCCAATGAGCCTATTCAAGTGGAATTTGCACCAGACTTTGATACTTTAATGTTTATCGGTAGATTTTTTATCTGGATTGTTTGAGTTAATACCAAAATCTGGTGCAAATTTCAGGCTCATTGGAAATACATTTACTGGACAAAATATGTATATGTTCAATACTTATTTTCAATACTTATTTCCCCCATTGTATGTGCTACTCAGGTGTGGGTCTTTATTAATAGTTAATGCATTGTCAGGTACAGACACTGAGACCCATTCTTGAAACACATACTGTAGATATCGGGTTACACTTTACTTGTTTATTTGCTCTTAACTGCATTTTTTATTTTATTGAATGTGTGGATGAATATCAGGTTTATACGTCATAGAATTCAACTAAATAGCCTACCACTAAGGTACCGTGCTTGGGATCAGTCCAAATAGTTTGTGTTGTTTTGAAAACATAAAATATTGCTACAATGATTTTTGTTCCAAATGTACAATCAAAACAAAATGTTAGTGTTATAGAGAATATAGAGAACTAAGAAGAAGATAATATGATAAAACAGACACTTTCCATTCTATCCTGCATCCTTCTGTAATGAGTTTCCCTTATGTCAGGCAAGGGAGAAATGCATAAGGATTTCAAGTGAATTTCTTAGGAGAAGAGTTTTTGTACGTGTTTTACTAGAGGACAAACAGTTTTTTTGGAAAGCTCTTTTACGCAACCTCTATGAATATGAAGATACACCTTATGCCAACAGATATCTTATCTGTGTCTCAGGCATCTTGCATTTACTATGAATTCCTATTCTGAAGAAGATATTCTCAGCTTTAATTTGAGGGTATTTGTATATGTTTTCACTATTCAGAAAAGACAACACCTTTAGTCCCCAACACGCATTATTTATTTCATGGTACCCAAAAGTGATGGGACAGATGTATAAAATGTCAAAATTAAGCACTCATGTTTAGTATTTGGTCTACAATCCTTTGCGTGCAATAACTGCCTGAAGTCTGTGACCCATTGACCCCACCAGACACCAGGTATCTTCTCTGGTGATGCTCCGCCAGGCCGGTACTGCAGTCATTTTCAGTTGTTGTTTGTTTTGAGGAGATTTTGCATAGGTCTCTTCAGCAAATAAAATGCATGTTCAATAGGATTTAAACCTGGGGACTGACTTGGCTAGTCAACAACTTTCCACTTTTTTGCTACAAATATCCATAATAAAAAAACAAGTAAATAAAAGAAATACAACAATCAGCAAACAAGAGGAATCATCTACTGTTCATTCATAGAGTTAGTGCTCTTTTATTGTTTGTGTCATCTGTCCACAAGACCTTTTTCCAGAACTCTGCAGGCTGCAGAATGTTTGCGTGCATTAGTGTATAACTGTGTCGAACTGAACAAATGTCAACTGTGCGAATGAACATTGGAGTGTGTTTTGATGCCTCAGTGACCTGCTAGTGTATTTACCTCTCAGACAATAATGACATAAAACCATACTTAAAAACCAATGCACCATAAAAGAGTCTCATTCTACTGCCTTGACCAAAATGTAAGTACCAACAGACCTTAGAGATACAACAGCGCCCTCTACTGTTTTATCACTCGCACCACATAAACAAAGTGGCAAAGTACTGTATATTGACTCTATGTGTGTGCGTTTTGTTCATAGCTTTCAGTCACGTGGTTTCTTCCCTAGCAACCACCAACCTGACGGGCAAAAAGTATCATAGCAACATCGCTCAACATGGCTGCCTACTATTTAGACCACCTCACTCATGAAGAACTATCAAGATACACGACGGTGATAGGAGTGGAGGATTGACACCATTCAAATAGTGTTGGATTCCCTGTCTTCTACTCTATCCGGACACGTTGGAATTATTTTCCTAACCCCCGGAGAATCAAAGTTATTGACCTGCAAAGGGTGCCTCCTTGACCGGCTTTTCCCGTGAATAACACCGGTTATGGAGGTGGTACAAACATAAGACTATTATTGCTAAATTCACCATCAGTATACGGTCATTTTGAGCAATTAACCACCGCGCTGACACCCCGAGAAGATATACTTTTAATATGAAAATCGATCAACCGGGCGTTCACCGGCTGCTGGACGAAACTCCCAACTCCCGCTGTCAGCGAGGCGAGGGAATATTTATATCCGGGAATTCGCTCCTTGCTGTGTCCACGCCGGTGATAGGAGTGGTGGATCGACTCCATTCAAATAGTGTTGGATTCCCTGTCTTCTACTCTATCCGGACACGTTGGAATTATTTTCCTAACCCACGGGAAATCAAAGTTATTAACCCGCAAAAAGTGGGTTTTGCCCGTGGGTTTTGCCCGCAAAAAGTGCCTTTTGCCCGTCAGGTGGGCGTTTCCACTATGCTGTGACATCACATGAAAGCTATGAATTCATAGGACGAAACATTTGTATAATGGATTTCTTTATAGATTCTATCAAAATGAATATAGGTTCGACGTTGCAAAAAGTCCAGCAAAAGCCGAGGTAGGATGTGTAATTTAGTCATTCATTTTAATTTAATTTTAATTTTAATTAATTTAGTCAGTAAGACATTTTCTTTATTCAGTGAACAGTTTTGGTATTGGCAATAGATAATAAGTAACCTGTTGCATGTATATAGGCTATGTACTGTATGTAACATTTTGATTCTGTTGGCAACGTTTTTCCTCGAACTGCAAACATTTTATTTGTGGTCTAGCCTATAGCTGTAATGTCTTTGTCTGCTTTTCCTTTATCTTGTTTTTCTTTTCCCATTTTTGCAATCCTCTCCACACGCGCAAGCGCACGCGCGCACACACACACACACACACACACACACACACACACACACACACACACACACACACACACACACACACACACGGGTTCAGTTATTGTGTTATTGTTAAATAAAACCTTTTAAAAATCACTAACATCTATTGCCTGTGCGTATCACACACTACGCAGTTGCTCCAGGCCAGGATCCTGGAGGACGTGGAGACTTGACGGGGATTCCTGAAGTGTCTCCTGGCAACGAGGACTTGACGCAGACGCCGCACCTCCTCCGGGCTTCAAAGGAACAAGTGGCCAGAGAAGCAGGAGCGGGAATTTGGGGATATCATTGTTATTGCAGAGGATCTTTGCGATTGTCTTAACTGATAACGACGCATAGAAATTCGATTGCCCTGTATAGCGAGCTCTCCGGGTAAGTTTATGCTGCACGAGTCAATTATTTCAAGAGATAAACTGCATAACTGTTTTATCGATGATGGGTTTTGCCTATGCACGATAGCTCACGTGCTGTATTTGACTGTATATTTGTGATTTGCCTCATGTCATTCTTATAATGCTGCATCAAGGCATTAACATGCAGCAATGTACAGCGAGACAAATGTACAGATTTTTCTTGTGTTGCCAAATTGTGGAGGGGGACCTGCCTGCTATAAGTAGTTTCATTGAACTACTGTGTTTATGAACTACTGTGTATAGCAACATATTATGCCATTAAACATTTACAAAGTAACAATTACCTCGACCAGTATGCATGATGAAACTCCATAAGTCCCTACTGTCCCTATAATAAATTAACAGTTATGTAATACTATACGTTTTGCGGTTTGGCCTCATTAATCTAGATTATGCTACTGTACTACTGTTTTCTGCACAGAAAAAAAAAACATTCCATGCAGGCTGTCTGCACACTAGCCAGGGTTAATAAAATGAATTGATTGTAGTGTTGTGTACAATCATCACATTATTCTCACCCACACAATTTGAGAAAGACTTCTGAAGGAGATCATAACAATTTTGAGATGTTATGTTATTGGGCTGCCAGACACACAATGTGGGCATGTTTGCTATGTAGACATTGACAGCATGTCCTGGATGGAAATAGAACCAGACATTCAAGTTGTTGGCCAGAGCAGCTTTTGGCGTCATACAGTTATGGATTTCATTGGTGTGGCAAACAAGTTTCTAGAGACGTTGCTGAGCAATCAACCTTCGCTCTTTCAGTAACCATGGAACACAAGGAATGTTATGTGGAAGATTGGCACAGTGTGACTCAGACTCAGCATGCTAAATTGGAAATTCAGGAAGTGTTAGATTGTTATTTTGTTCCTCTGAAGTTCTATTAGTGTCATAATTCATTTAAAGCCATGAATTATGACAGTTGAACCATTGAAGAGTTGAACCATGAAGAGTTCCCCACTGGTCATTGGTCAATTCTCAGTTGTCTTGGACTTACAATCACCCTTGCAAAGATGCAAAACAGTGGTACATCCAAAACTAGCCTATGCCACGCTATTTTTGCCAATGACAGCAGTAGGCCTACTGTATGGCAACATTTAATGTAGAGAAGTAATGATGTTACTGCCTTTATTTTCATGTTTGAGTACATAATAGTATACAGTAAGGACTCTTTCCATAATGAATAATATTATATAATGAATGCAAGGCATGGTTTTGATTTGATCTAGGTTTCGTCACAACCATGCATATCTTTTACCTACACTGTATGCTTTGAACAGTCATGTTCTTCCCTGACTAACAAATAACGTCCTTACACTGTCTTTAGAGTCATTAAAAATGTAAGACTTCATTCATTTACCCTGACCTTAATGATTTGCTGTTGAGACCTCCAGAGACCAATGAGACCTCCAGAGATTTATTGATTTCCATATGACAATAATAAGTGTGAATCCCTTCCCTAATCACCTCCTCCAGTGCAAAGTTACTATATTCAAAACAGTTATTCTTAGTCTGCATTTGCATTGCGATAGGTCTACTTTACCTTGCAAAACAGTCTAGCCTATACACTTGTGATGACTTCACTGGGCTGCTGGGGCCATTGTGGAAGGACTGATCTCACTCAGTTTAACACTTTGCGAGAGTTTTTCCTGAGCCAAAGCAATGTTGTTGTTGAACATCATCACTAACACCAATGTCATATCCATGACACCGTTCATTTCTTTGTCAGTGGGCAAACTTACATCGGCAGGGGCTTGGGCATAAATGTGTGCACTGTAGACCATGGTGCTAGACCACTGGATTTTCCATTTTCTGATGATGTTTCTGACAGTGGAAATAGTTTGAAACATTGCGAGAGTTTTTTGTAGCCTTCTCCTTGATGGTGGAAGTGAACTATCTTGATTCTGACATCCTTGGACATCTGTTTAGAGGAACCCATGGTTTTTAACACCAGACACAACAGCCACCGCAGTTGGATACTTTAGAAGGCTTGGAGTTACTTCAGAATATATAGTTCAACCCTGGAATTATATTCACCTGACTCATTGAAGCCCTAACGAGTAAATCACTTTGGTCTGGGCCTTAGTAATCATCTTCTCAAAAGGTAACAAAGAATAATCCAAAAGGCTTCCCAAACTTTTTCACTGGGCCCTTTTCCTTTTTTTGCATTTAAAAACTAAAAAGAAACCTTGCTTTAAAATGTGCAGAAAGGTATCATGTTTAACTTTGTAGCATTTAGTGTTCAGGTTTGCTTTCACTTGGAGATTAATTGTAACAGACATTTAAACCAGTGGTGCCCAAATGTGTGCACCCCACTGTATCTATATTATACAAGCATTATTATATAGGAACTGTGGGGCATTTTATTTGATGACCGTGGTTGGTCTCTTCCTATTAACATCAATTGAAAGAATTTGACACAGAAGAGACAGCGGAATGTGCTGGCCAATACCCTTGAGGTTTACACTCAAATTGATGTCAGTGGGTGTCTGAAATCCAATCTTCTGTCTGGTTATTTTTGGAGGTATGAATCAATGTGTCTAGATTAATGTGAGGAAAAGCGCTAATACCGTATGGATCCATAGACAGGACAATAGGTGTACACCATGGATTTGATCTCATAGTACAGTATCAAGTATCATATCAGTCAAGGCTGTTGGTTCTATCCTTATGGGTTGCCTCTATATTCCGACCATCTATCTATCTACCTGTCAGGTACGTTATTTAAGCGTAGCATAAGCCTAATTATTGGTTTTTAGTCACTAGTATTTAAGATTGATTAAAACATTACCGTACAATAGTTGTTGGCCTTCACAAACTAATCATAATAATCTAGAAAAGATGGTCCATTCAATTTGCTTTAAAGTCTGGGTCTGTGGCACAGTCTACGATCTGTCCCCACAGTCTGTCTTCTGCTGTCACAATACAATGACGCTGCTCAGGTTTTTGAGATCACCCCTGAGGCTAGAGGCAGAATAGTGCTGACTCACTTATGTTGCCCCATTGCCATGGAAACACCATGTCCCTGTCTAGTGACAATCCAGTAGTAGTAATACACACCGTGTATTTAAGAGAATGCTGATCTAAGACCATGGTTGTTTAGACATATAATGATTAGGGTTTCGGTTGGAGTAAGTAGAGTAGATCTCAGGGGCTTATTGAGACACACTGAGAAGCAGGGCATCAGATTAATAGTAGCACACATTGTACTCTCAGTTATATAATGATGCAAAGGGTCCATATTTCAGGCAAGAAGACATGCTACTAATAATGCAATGGACATGACTAATCCCAGATATAAAACTACTAACTCAACAAACTGAATAGCTTTTTTGAAGCGTGCCATTTTGTAAATGGTTGACATTTTCTTAATCAGCAAGTGTCAGAGCATTTTTTGACATGCATGTTTTGTCTGTTTTGTCTCTGACTTGTAGACTGCTGAAGGACATCAACTCACTGGAAACACTAAGTTGTGTTTCAATGAAGGGAGTGCTCAATGAAGGGAGTGCTCAATGAAGGGAGTTTCTCAAGTGCCTCACTCTGGATGACCTCTCTTTGTCTTGCCACATCAAGAAACCAGCACAGAATAGGGACAGAATGACAAAACATGAGTAGTAATCACCCACTTACAAACATGGGGTTTCAATAAAGAACACATCACTTGACGACAATCCTCTTGACGACAACAGTTTTGTGGTAGTTGTGATTATTTATAACTGGGTTAGCCATGGAAGCAGGCTCAATCCCCAAGATTAAAGTAGACATTGCTAGCGACCCAGACCTGGAAGAAGCCAACCAAAAAGACTTGGAATCAGTCCCAGACGACCACTTGAGGAGCTTGAAGGCCTTGACTCAGAAATTGAGGCTGGAGACCCGCAGACCTTCCTATCTTGAATGGAAGGCCCGATTAGAGGCCCAAAGCAACAAGGGTTCGGCAGTACCAGAGGAGCAACTCCAGCCTGAAGAGAGAGAGTCCGAAAGGCAGTATGGAGTACCCAAAGAGAAACTCGAGAACCCAGAGTTGATCCAGCACAGTATACCCTCGAGACCGCTGAAACAATTTGAGAGTATTGATGAGGCTCTCAACTGGCTCAGGAAGGAACTGGTGAGGCAACAGCATGTATGACTGCCTCTCCGAGAGACAACCTCTGTCCGTGAACGTTTGTCAGTTAGTTCCAGTTACTTATTTGTCTGTGATTCTGCTTGAGAAACAGGAGCTTCCTGTCAATGATAGATGCTTTGTTGTTACAGGCCAGAGAAGAGATGATCTACTGTCCGTTAGCTAATTAGGGTTCTACAATAGACCGCATGTCCAAAGACTGAATTGCTACTGTACGTTGCTGCACAGAAATTGCATTCAAGTTAAATTGAGTAGGAAACCTTTTCATACACGGTTTCTGCAAGTGTAATCGGTTCTATTTTGCTCAATTATGTTGCTCCTTTGCCTGTATGCATGCTTGGGCTGTTACAGCAGAGCAACGCAACGGGGTGCCTTTCAGAGGGTTTAAAAGAGGACCCATTTTCTTCAAAGCATTGCCCAGTGTGTGGACACACACGTTTGCACAAAATACATTAGGCATGAGAACAATAGGTATGATAGTGAAAGGGATGGTTGTGGATATCAAGCTGTTCATTTTCTTTTTGGATTTTCCCACACCAAAGGTGTAAAGGACTAACTGCCAGGCACTGATTATAGGGGTGATAAGATCATTTGAGTGAATTAAGTCTAATTAAACTAAAAAGAAAGACTATGAAAAAGTGAACAAACATGAATGAACAGCTCCTCTTTGAAAAAATAAATAAATAATAATGTTGGTACAGAATGCAATTAGTGTAGGCTACTTGAATCTATCACAGGGATGCCAAGTGTAATAAAGCAGAATCTGTGACTTTCATTAACCTTAAATTTGAGAAAATGGCTAGTATTATCTTGATTCCTGCCAATAGTCTACTGCATTCCTTCCATCTTCTCTCTTCATTTCCTTCTCAAAATGCATGGGAGGAGAATATCTAAGGGGACATAACTTGGATTTATCCCCCAATGTGTTTGTTGTGAGAAGGGAGGACGCGAGGAATGGAAGAGGGACGAGTTAAGTGGGATGATTCTCTCTTTTTGTGTGATTGGCAGACGGAGATGCGATTGCAGGACCAGCAGCTGGCGCGCCAACTCATGCGTCTTCGCAGCGACATCAACAAGCTTAAGATTGAGCAGACATGCCACCTGCATCGCCGCATGCTCAACGACGCTACCTTTGGCCTGGAGGAGCGGGACGAGCTCTCTGACCTGCTGTGCGACTGCCCCGTCACCCCGGGGTTCGGCCTCTCCGCCCCGCTACGACTTATCGGCGTCACCAAGATGAACATCAACTCTCGCCGCTTCTCACTCTGCTAGCAATAGTGAGAACTCTGCTTGGCTAGGTATTGGATATCTTATGTGCATTAGACCATAGCCTTGACTGACTGGTGTGACCCTAACCCTAACACAGATAAAAGATTTAAAAAAAAATACAGATCCAAGTTTAACATTTTAATGGCTTATTTATACAGTAGCCTACATGACTGGGAGTGAGGCTTGTCACTGATTGAGCACAGTTTATATATCAGATAATGCAAATAAATGCCACAAAACATAGCTAATAATACCCTCTCTGTCATAACGTTACTGTTGGTTCATGCTAATGTATGATCTTTGAAGACTTCCCCAACCTAAAACATACTGTAGCTCACTATGAGATACATGATGCCACTTTTGAGGTCTTCACTAGTTGCTTTTGGTCCATTCCTAGCCTTACCCAGCAAGCACAAAGACGTTATAAAGACGTCATGTTGACGTCTTTCAGAGACGTCCTGGGGCCTCATTCATAAAAAAGTACTTGAACGTCATCTTTGACTTTGACGTAAGCACATTTTTCTAAACCGTCGTAAGCATTATTTATAAAACGAGCTGAGATGATTTCAACTTATGAGGTTAATATCTACAACAATGATCCTATCACAGTCACTATATAGATGGTTGAGGTGTGAAGAGTAGGAGACCCCAATATGATGTCACCTGGCCTTAAGTCAGGGGGCAGGTCACAGATCACAAGAGCCATTTTATAACAGTCACTTTGGCCCTCCATTTTGTAATGATCACAGAACAAAGAGTAATAAAATATCTTGCCCTAGCCGTACAGTCAGGAGACATTCCTTCATAGCATACATACAGGCCCATACCATATACAATCCATGTATGTGTGTGTTCAAGTAAAATATACTACACTTGCGTACGTGCTTCCTTCTATAAATACCAAACATACTTGGAATTCAACGCAGGTGAATGAGGTTTGTATTAACGCCCTGTGATAGCGGCTCAATTATAGCGGCTGAATGAAGACAAGTGCTATTATAGACATACAATTCAAAAATTAATCTGGACATTCTGGGCCAGATCTGACTAGTCATGATATGACTTGATCTGGCCGCTTTTGGGGTCCATCCATGCTGCTCTTTTTCAAGCTGAAGAAATTATCAAAATTATTTTTGTTAACACATTTCCAAACAGCTTGTAACAAATTATGTTTCCGATGTTACACAATAAGTGCTGGTCGGAAATGTTTTTATTTTAACCTTGATTACAACCATTTAGTTATTTCAGTGGCAAAGTATTTTTCTGTAAAATGTATTTTAGTTGAAATAGGGTGATATTCTGGGCCAGATACTAACTAGTTGTGATATGACTTGATCTGGCCGTTATTGGGATGGCCTGAATTCGTCTGTGCTGATCTCTCTCAAGGTGAACAAATTATCAAAATGAGTTTTGTGACACTCGATGGTAAAGTCTTTTTCCCTAAGATTTTTCTTAGTTGAAATAGGGTGATATTCTGGGTCAGATTGGACTAGTCATGATATGACTTAATCTGGCCACTATCAGGGTCTGTCCATGCTGCTCTCTTTCAAGCTGAAGAAATTATCAAAATGAGTTTTGTTAACACATTTTCAAACAGCTTGTAAATCAGCGCCAATTATGTTTCTGATGTTACACAATAAGTGCTGGTCGGAAATGTTTTTATTTTATGCTCGATTACAACCATTTAGTTATTTCAGTGGCAAAGTATTTTTCTGTAAAAAAATATTTTGAAATAGGGTGATATTCTGGGCCAGATACTAACTAGTTGTGATATTACGTGATCTGGCCGTTATCGGGCTGGTCCGAATTCGTCCAGGTCCGTCGGTGCTTGCTGGGTACTTATACTGCCCTGTACCTCTGTATCCATTCTCTACTAGTAAAGTAGCTCAATGATTGTAGTATTTCCCAGTGGGTTCATCTATACTGTATTTCTGTTTTATACATGCACAAAAATGACAATATTGTTTCATACAAAATGTAGACATCGTATTTGTCAATTTGACTAGGATATAGTGTGTAATAAATAAACAATGACTATGAATAAAGGTAGTGATGAATCATGCTATAATCATAGACCGATGTTACTAACAATTTCAGATTTTAATAAAAAGTAAAATAAAAAATAGCTAAAAGTCCTGTGTATTTTCTTGTTATCCTATTAGTCAACCAAAAATAAAACTTTGTTGAGATTCATACATTGTTACTTGATTCCCTCTTTACCTTGAAATGTATGCATTTTTCTAGTTACATTTTAGAAATGATGCTGCTTGTCAGTTGGAGCCTTGGAGGGATGCATAATAGCTTGTTATGTCCTGAATCAGTTCCAATTTCATATACCTCAATGAGTACAAAACAACTTAAAACCTGTATTTACCATATATCTACAATATGCAGCAATATGTTCAGATGTTATTGTCAATTAGCTTTAATTGGTTGTGTCTTGAAGTATAAGTTTCCATGTACGTTCTAAAATTATGGTCAACCAGATGAATCATGTGGGCTTGCTGCTCACGCACAATCAAACACACAAACACACACACACACACACACACACACACACACACACACACACACACACACACACACACACACACACACACTGCACATTCTCAATGTTTAATGTAATATACCTTTTTTATGTCTATCTTAATCATCAGGACTTCAGTCATAGTCCTACTCATTAGCATACAATACAGCATATTAACAAAGGGCTTGTTCCATGTTCGTCACTGACACAGTGCCTCAAGTCATTATCAACCAGGTGATTAATCCTCTGTATGCAAGAACACCTGCATGTCTAATTGGTACCCAACAACAGTGACACAGAGTAACTCCAGACAGTGTAGGAACAAAGGAAGGAGTGGTGTGTTCCTGCCGCGTACCAACACAAAGTGATTATGTTTCGCTGCCCAGCGCTTTGACAAGGGTTAGGCACGGAAATACAATGTGGCCTCCTTACAATCAGCCTACTCCAATGTCAAAGAACATTCAGGTCCATCATTTCTTACCCTCTTCATGTCCTCATATTACCAATCCCATTATGGTTTGGTACAAATCTTTGTCGACCCAGAAAAGAAACGGCAGAGAAAAGAAAATATAGGTGAAGGGGGAGAAATCCATGCTGCCCCCCTATCTCCAAACGACCCTTCCCCCGGTGGGACAAATGGCTGTGGAATGTGGTATTGCAATGATGTTAACTGAATGGAACCTCATTGGTTCTCCTTGCAAACGGCTCCTAAATGTAATACTATGGTTGAGGGTATAAAACAGAAGTAAGAACACAGATCTCTTCTCTCTTTGCCTGGGTGTTCTGGTCACAGATTCAGGTGTTGCTTCTGAGTACATTAGATAGATCATGTGGTCTGTCCTTTTTCACTCTCTCTCTCTCTCTAATTATCCATACCTCATTTGATTCATTCTATTTGACCATTCTTGCACTAAGTCAGCACAAACTCAACAATTGTTTGCACATAGTGCTAATTAAATTACTAGTCAGATTATTCATATTAAAATATTGATTAATAATATTAATCTGATTTCCAGAACTTAGATAAAAAAGTATACTTAATACTAGACTAAAACGCATTGGTAACACTTTATCTAGAGCATATCATTAAAATGTGTTCATAATGCATTATAATACTTTACAAACATGACTGTATGACTGTGTTAAACTGTATTTTATCATCTCATAATGATCCTGACCTATTATCAGTAATTTTGCGTCATCTGAAAAGAAATCCCTCATGGACAGACATAGCATAATATGATATATTATAAAGACATTATATGGCTTGATACATGTCTATGGTATAATACGTTATAACACATTATACATGAATCATTGTTGTAAGATCACTGCCTCCCACAAATGTGATTTAGCTCATCTTTAAGATCCTGGAAATGACATAATCTCCAGGTCACTAAGTACTAATCCCCACCCTCCACCACCACCACCACCCCCCTACGGGCCCCTCCATACGTTTGTCCTGATGCCTTTGTCTACCGACCCGCACACATTAAACTCAGCCTACAGGCTACACCCACTGACGAAGGCCCCACCATTCTGGGAACTGTGAAGACAAACATGCGTGTGAGAGTACATGTGATGAAGCCGCCTGCTCCCTGATCCCCTTTCTTTCTCAGTCTGCATGATCAAGGGTGGCATGTTATGAATGACTTTGTTGAGGCTGGGATTTTCATGCTTGAGCTGAACTCATCGTTGCTGAAAGCGCCCCTTTAATTAAGGATGGATGACACCACCACATAGATTTTTTAGAAAGTCACTGTGGGCACTGCCAGTAAGTAGCTGTATTCCTTTGTACCGTTCAAATCATTAAAAAAACATATTTTAAGGTCACATGTCAGCTGAGGTCACATTGATTGCATGAGCAATCTATGACCGTGGTTCCAGTTGGTGTTAAGTTGGTGTTTAAGAGATCTGGATCTCTACAGATCGTGTCCACAACATTCTGATGATGCCCACATTTTCGACAGGTGGAGACAATCAAAATACACGCGCTAAACTGACTCTGATCAGATTTTCCTGACCACCTTTGGAGGTACAGCTCTGTAGTCAGGGAACGCACGGTGCATCCAGACCACAGCGTTAGTAACGTGTATCAAAGCATGAAAGTCAAGTTGAAAGGTTATTCACTACCTCTGGAGGTATACAAGCGAAGGCATGGTGTCTGGATTTCTGCTGTGTGGATGTAAACCAGCCACATTAAGCACATAGAACCTACGGTATTAAATAAAGCACAGGAGACATTTATTTTTCACAAAATGTAGGCAAAGGAGGCTGTAATTGTTGTATTTGTGTGCAGGTGAAGAAGCACTGCATCATGATTGAAGAGTGATCTGGTCATCATGTTCGGATTACAAAGGTTGCATGTTTATGGCATATTCATTCATTTATTTTGGTTTTGTTTAAAGGCCCAGAGCTGAATTTAGATATGAGCTTCAAAACAGTGTTAAATGGCCATGATAAATCAGTAGTGAAGACAAGGCACTTTCTAAAAACTGGTGTCATGGCAAAACACTGGCCTTTACGTATTCTGTGTACATTTTGTGGATATGCACACATTTTTCTACTACTAGAAAAAGTAGAAAAGCCTAAAATTGTTAACATAATCGATTCTTAACTAACCACTCTGAGTATGCTTCTCTCAGTTTAGTGATGACTAGATTATCAGATTATAATTGATGAGGAATGCTATATTCTCTAACATTGACTGCATTACCTAATGTTTTAATGGTCCCTAATATCAAGCTAATGGTATTGATTGTGAATAGTTTTAAGAAAGACTTTGTCAGGGTTTCATTACATAAAGGTGTACCATGCAGTTTTGCACATTGCTGCCCTCTTTGGCAACACTAAAGAAAACTAGTGTTGCGTTTATATTTTTGTTCAGTGTAGATTAGAAGGATCTGATACAAACGGAAAAACACATCTTCTGCAGGCCCGTTGACCGAAATAAAACAGTGTTGCCATGTTGTGTTTGTGTGGTCATCTCATCTCATGCATGAATGGAGAAGCCTCACCAAGGTAGGTGAGCCATGTGACCTGGCATGGTTCCCAGAGTGCACCACGGTGAAGCTCTATATTCGATAGCGAGAGCATTTCAGCACATTCTTTCTCATCCAGGATTTAACCCTTGTGTGGTGTTCGGGTCAACCGGACCCGTTTTACATTTTTACTTGGTGAGAAATGGTACAAGAATACATTTGATCAATATGAAACTCTATGGCCTTGGCTTATTTTCTATGAAAAACATGTAAAAGTGAAATACATTTTTTTTTACACATCCTACAATATCCCAACACATTTATGTCCTTCATAGGATCTTCGGGTCATTTAGGCCCGGATGCACAGAGACACACAGAAACATACACACACTCACACTGACACTCACTCACTCACTCACACACCTCTGCTCTAGCTTTCCCGTGCCAAGAAGCCGTCTGCTCTCGCACTTTTTACCCTTTGAAGTGCAACATTGTAAACATTTTTACATTTTCTTGCACTGTACAGAACGTATGCAGCAACTGCAAAAAGTACATTTGAGGTACACACACTGTCACATTCTGTGCTTCATGTGTTGTGTAGACAGGCATACCCATGCACACACAATTGTAGCCAGTGGTATTTCAGAATTATTTGGGATTTTTCAGACATAATACTGTATTTCGACAGTGACAGTGAAAACAGTGTACATTCCGTTCGTGTTTTGTGATTCAGCATTTGCAGACATTTTTGAGAGATGTATTTCATAGCTATTGGCAAAAACAATCTTAGTTTGGTTCTTTCATTTCTATTCTTGTTCATCACCTGTATTTTCTTTACAGCTTTGATTATAATTAGATAAATGTGAAATTCAATTGAGAATATAAATTCAAAATAATAAACAGCAATGAAAACATTGTTTCATTAACATGTTTCCTAGATAAGTATGATTTATGACACCCAGGTCTTTATTATAGTGGATTTTGCATTTTCAAAGTTAGGGGCATCATGTGCGTAAAAACGCTTCTACTCATCATGCTGTCGTTCAGCCTGACACTTTGTGGGTTGTTACTAAGCATCCTCTGCTCCAGCCTCTCCAAAGGGCAGCCCCCTAGATCCACTAGAACAAAAGATATGCACTTTTGAATGTGTACACAGTACCTATTGTGCATTATTGGGTACAGTACCTGTTTGTGCCCACAGGAGGCACCCTTTAATATTATGGGCTATTTTGGGGCTTTCTTGCGCCCTGAGTATACCCCCGTGTATGGGTCACCCTTGGGACTAGGAGCACCCTGTCAAGATAAGTGCTTTTAAAACCCCAATGGTGTCCCGGGTCAACTGGACCCGAACACTACGAAAGGGTCCAAAAAGTGAACATCACACAAGGGTTAAGAGGGAGATGGAAGTGAGCACAGCGAGGCCTGGTCAGTGCAAATGTTAGAGATTCTGATTTCAACTGAAGGAGCATGTGAATGAATGAATGAATGAATGGTCTTTATTGTCATTGCTATAGTACAGGTACCAAACAACGAAATTTAGGAGGGGTGGCTCCCCTGGTGCTAGGAAAGAAAAAAAAACTAAAAAAAACACAAGAAGGGAAGGAGCTGGTTTACATAAATAAAGGCTATGTACACTATCCACTATACTATACTGTACAGATAGACGACTAGGGTTGTCATATTGCACATAGTGTTATTGCACATTCATTTAAAGTGTCGCAGTTTGCAGGCTTGAAATGTACATATTTGTGCCTCAGCACTACACCTGATTTTTTCAGTCCAGCAGCTGCCATCAATCCGTCCAGACTGTCCAGGGCCCAGAACCTAGGTCTTTGCTGTGTTCAGGGCCTGGATGGCCCTGGGGTAGAAGCTGTGCTTCAGTCTGTTTGTCCTTGCGGCCATGGTCCTGTACCGCCATTTCGAGGGTAACGACCCAGGGTGGGTTGGGTCTCTGGAGATCTTGGAGGCCTTCCTGAGACAGCGTGTGTTGTACAGCTCTTCCAGAGAGGGGAGGGGGGCGCCGGTGATCTTCTGGGCTGTTCTCACAACTCTCCGTAGCGCATTTCTCTCCGCGGTTGTGCAGCTGGAGAACCAGTTGCAGATGCCGTAGGTGAGGATGCTCTCCACTGCGCCGCGGTAGTAGGCCACCATTATCTCCTGCTTGTTGTGTTCCTTCCTGAGGACTCTCAGGAAGTAGAGCCGCTGTCGTGCCTTCTTGATGGTGGCTGCTGTGTTGTTCTTCCAGGACAGGTCATCCTGTATGTGCACCCCCAGGAATCGGAGGGCTGAGACTCTCTCCACGCTCTCTCCGTCGATGAGCAGGGGCTGGACCTCAGACTTTTTCCTCCTGAAGTCCACGATGATTTCCTGGGTCTTTGACTTGTTCAGCAGCAGGTTGTTAACCTTGCACAGCTTGCTCAGTTGCTCTACCTCATCCCTGTACGCCGCCTCGTCCCCCCCCGAGATGCAGCCCACCACGGTGGTGTCGTCTGCAAACTTTACGATGGAGTTGCTGGGGTGGACGGGGGTGAAGTCGTAGGTGTAGAGGTTGTAGAGGATGGGGCTTAGCACGCAGCCCTGGGGGGACCCAGTGCTGAGTCTGAGGGCTGTGGAGGTGTGGGAGCCCACCCGCACCCTCTGGGGGCGGTCGGTCAGGAAGTCCTTGATCCATGCACATATAGAGTGTGATAGTCCCAGGTCTAGTAGTTTGGTCACTAGCCTGTCTGGAAGGATGGTGTTGAAGGCAGAGCTGAAGTCCACAAAGAGCAGTCTCGCGTAGCTGTTTCCCCTCTCCAGGTGGGATAGAGTGGCGTGGAGAGTCGTCGCGATGGCGTCCTCTGTGGACCTGTGGGCTCTGTAGGCGAACTGGTATGGATCCAGGTTGGGCGGGAGGCGTGTGAGTATGTGGGCCTGGACTAGTTTCTCGAAGCACTTCATGATGATTGGTGTGAGTGCCACCGGGCGGTAGTCGTTTAGGCAGCTCACCGTGCTTTTCTTCGGGACTGGGATGATAGTTGAGGTTTTCAGGCAGGGTGGGATGGTGGCCTGGGACAGGGACTGGTTGAAGATGTTGGTGAAAACCCCGGCCAGCTGGTCGGCGCAGTCCCTCAGCACCCGTCCGAGGACGCCATCCGGCCCCGAGGCTTTCCTGGGGTCCACCGCCTTCAGCACGCGTCTCACTTCATGCTCTGTGAGGGTGAGGCTGCTGAGAGCTGGAGAGAGTGGTGTTTGTGTTGTGGTTACCTCCGTTCGCCCCTCGTCGAACCGGGCGTAGAAGGAGTTCAGCTTTTCCGCCAGCAGGGGGTCGTCCTCTGCGGCTGTGAGCCTGTTGGCTCTGAAGTTTGTCATGTGCTGAACCCCCTGCCACATCCGCCTGGAGTCGTTGCTCAGGAAGCATTCCTCAATCTTCTCTCTGTGGTCTGCCTTGGCCTCTCGGATGCCAGTAGAGATATCAATCCAAAATATAGGCTTTTATTGCAACCAACCCAAAAAAATAGACTGTTTGTGCATACTTAACCTCTTTATATCCACGGACCCAGATGGGCATCCGAAGTGATATAAAGAGTTTACCTCGATCAATTCTCTTCATCGATATCACATTTTTTTCACAACTTTGCATGCTATACGATGCCACCATTTTTTCCCAGAGACGGTAAACACGGCCTAAGTCACATCCAGTTTTCTCCAACTGGAGAATGTGTCATGTCCGGTTTCAACGCCAAATTTCCTCTCAACTCAAAAAAATCCAAAAACAAAGAAAAAAAAAGAAAAAAGAAATCTGATACATGAGAAAGGTCAAAGGTCAAAGATGGTGCCAACATATCTCCAAATGGCCTAAACATATAGGTGTCCGCCTAAACATACCTGTACTAAAACAGGTACAAAGTTGCATTTGCTCACATTACTAGCATCAACTGTGGCACAAGTACTAATAAGACCCTGGAGTACTGATTCCTAGATGATTTGGGCTTGGTTATCAGGTTTCCAAGGTGATATTCACTGTAAAAGCTATAGTTTTTTTAGGCGGAGACTGAATTTGAGATGTTTTATAATGTTCTAGCTCTATTTACTCTGACACAGTAACATAGATTTTGATTCTGACACTTCTACAGCCACCCCACAGGTGTTAGCTTTCATTTGATAACAAGATCATTATGAAGGCCCTTGTGATTGTGGAGATATTCTATATTCACTGTGGGCATGTCATTTCGAGCAGAAAACCAGAAAAATGAGGTGGATAAGAAGAGGATAATAACAATAACAATATTTAGGCCAATAACAATAACAATAACATAATAATAACAATAACAATAATAATAATAATAATAATAACAATAACAACATTAGGCCAATAACAATAATAATAACAACAACATAGGCCAAAGTGCTATCAAAATAAATGTGGAAAAATGTAAAAATCTAAAAGATCTAGCCCATACGGACGCTACGGCTGACAGCCCTCCAGTACGAAGCCAGATCTCTGAGGCCCTGCATATACTGTCCTTTCAGCCTCAGTAGACGGGCCTCAAGCAGCACAGAGACACACTAAATATCAGAGTGCAACATTGTCCCCTGAAACATACAAGTATATTATATCAATGTGTTTCTATGCAGTATCAATAGCATCTAATTTAGATGTTTTATTTTAGTTGTTTATCTAAAGAAAATAATATTTTAAAATAATGAATTATCTAAAATAATAAATTAAAAACAATCTAAATTATATGCTATTATCAATAGCATACCCCTTTTATAATTAGCATACTGAATTTCATTCTCAGATTTGATATAAAGACTATCAGAGTTGGGTCATTTGTGGAGACAACCCCAACCCAACTCAACCCAACCCTACTTGGTGAAGACAGGAACCACAGGCCACCGGTGAAAATCACAGGCATATGGGCTACCATGTCAGGTAAAATAGTCTTACTGAAAGACCTTGTCTAAAAAATATTGATGGGAATCTATAGCCTACCTTAATACTTGATGTCTTTTATTTTCAGAGAATCCACAGCTCCTGTTTGAAGAGACCGTGTTCCTGCCACTCCACAGAGAAAATCCCCTGACAGGCTGTGAAGAGTACAAGGAGGGAGCAAAGCTTCTCTTCCCACCCTCAGCCATCACTGACACCCTCCTGTTCTTACATCATAAATGTTTTTGGGAACCACGCCAACTTGTTGGGATAGGTATGAATTCAACTGCCACCAATGGGCAATACTGTGAAATTGTTGATAAAAGAGTAGTCCACAACATCAGGAACACATGCTACCTGAAGAATATGTTTCTCCACTCTCATATGGAGTAACTCTCCCATGTCACACTGTGATGGTAGTCATTGTAGTCTGTCTGGGATGGAGGATGTCAGTGTAGTCTCTTTCAGAAGGACAGTTTAGTCTCTCTGTGGTGGAGGGGAATCTTGGGGGAATTGTTACACAACACATTCTTGTTTATTTATTTATTTGTATTTTAAATAATTAGAGCAACCTGGTCTCACACGGCAGACGTCAGAATTCGAAGTTTATGGACAAACGTCGAATTCTGACGTGAGATCGCATCCAAACGTCGAATTCCGACGTGACAAATGGTTTAGAATGGGGGGTCAGCTTCAGTACTAGATTTGGGCCGAGGTCCAATAGTGTCCGACTCCTACCTACAAAAGGTTTTGTACATATAATCATTTTGTTCATATAATAATGTTGTACACATAATAATTTTGTTCCTATGTATAATAGTTCCTGCAATTTCCTGTAAATGTCTATCAATTAGTAATCCACAGTATGATTATGTATTTGTGTATGTTGTTTAAAAAAAAAAAAAAAAAAAAAAAAAACTCTCACGGAAGCGGGGAACATAGAACCCTTTTTTTTCTTTTTCTAAGAAATCGGGGAACATAGGACCCGGGGAACATAGGGATGACCCCTATATTAGCACTAGCAATTAGTTTGGCCATGTGCTTTCTATGGGCGCCGCTATTGCGTGCTCTTCAATGAAGCTCGTTTGGCGCAGTTCACGCTGCAGAGATTGTTATTTGAGTACTGTCTTAAGTTGGTGTTATAATTCAGATTGTATGGCAAAGTGTACTGTTAACCACTGGATTTACCCCCTAGTGAGATGACAGTGAACTAATACATTTGTGTTAGACTGTTTGAAAGTTAAGAGGTACTTTACCAACTAACAAGGTCCAAACCGGCTCTCCAAATAAGCATTATGGAGAGCCGAAGCTGAAAACTCAGAAGCTGCTCGATAGGCCTAAACCTATTGATCACGTTAGTGGCTTGGCTATCGTATGTGTACAGTTTGATAAGAACCCCCTTATCAGCATATATATTTGTGGCCCTGTGTTCTTGAACCAGTCCCTAAAGAGCCACAGGATGTGCAGGCTTTTGCTCTGGCCTAGTACAAACATGAATCAACTCCTCAAGAACCTGATAATTAGCTCAAAAGCCAGCACACACTCCGTGCGTCTCCAGGACCAAGTGGAAGAAAACAAGATCAAGAATATAAATGCTGCTGAGAAAATAGCATATTAAACATCAGATATTAAGTTAATTGCTCCTTTCCTAAACATTTAGCCTACTCCACAGTCTGACGCTTACATATTATGAATGAAGTGATCCATTTAACAATCTCAGGTGCGTGGAGGCTACAACAGGGGGTATCATTCGTTTCCCCTAAACCATGTGACTCTGCCGGTGCCCAACTCTTTAAGACAAGTGTGGGGTTTCTTCAGGCTCATGCACCATTGAATCATGGCTTGCTGGAACTGAGGCATTGGAGTGATTCTCTTCCCTCTAAGGATGGATTAACCTGAGACTTTACAGTGGGCCAATTAAGCCACCTTCACAGCGTGAGAAAGTAGCCGCCCCTTCAGGGTGCATGTATCATGATCCCAAATGATCCTTTGCTTATGACATAACAACGAGTAGGCTACTTTAGTTGAAATATATAGGCTGGGTGCAAGCCATAACTTGTTCTGCCTTGAGGTTTGACTACAAAGGAAGGACAGCCTCAATATGACGTGTTCTAATTCTACATATCCTTTCCCTTCAAATACATTGAGTTTTTGATAGATCTCAATAGTCTAAATAATCTTCTTCACCTTGTGACAGTTCCTTAAACAGTGCAGATCGAGACCAGGAAAGGGAAGCCACTATTGAGATGCACCCATTTCCTCATGACAAAGTGGTGTTGCCATGCCAGTTTCTTCTCAAGCAAGGTTGAAAAACTCTAATCCTAAACTTTGAAGGCATTCAAGATTTGCTTTGATATTCCAGGGTTGAAATTGCAGAGCTGCTTGGGTGCATCCAAGCAAATGACCACTCATATTTAATAAACATCAGGAAGCCATAACTGCTCCTCCTGAGACATCTACTGCCCCCCAGCACGGCATCTCCTGAAGACACCCGCTTTTCCCCTCTACTGTGTCCCCTAAAAACTTCTATTGGCCCCCCTTGTACTGTTTCTCTGTTTCTCGATTGTCTTTAAAAAAAAAAAAAAAGATTAGGTTTAGAAGGTTTTTCCTTCTATCAATGGCCCTGGGCCTGAGCTAGATTACTCTTCCTGCTACGACTGGTGGATTGATGATTCACTTGCTTAGTCAAATGTATTGATTGTAAGTCGCTTTGGAATAAGGCGTCTGCTAAATGCCAAAAATGTAAATGTAAATGTAAAAAGCCACTCCATGACACCATCTACAGGCCATTCAATGCTTGTTTCATTTATAGTAAAGACAGACCATGCAGCACCTCCTGATATGCCCCCTGCTGGAGCAGCCCTGCACATCAACGGACTTGGCAGAGTTCAATGAGAAGGGACAGCAATGTGTTCAGCTGTGGTTGAACCACATCTAGCCAAGCCTTGTAACTGACTCTCTTGTGGACACGAAAGAAGAAGATTTATAGTAAAAAATATAATATAGGAGCACACAAGGAATAAGGACAAGCAAACACAAACGTACTTATATTAATTAAAGTATATGTTATTTAATAACCATGATTCACTCATCAACTGCACAGTTACAGTTAAGATTTAATTTCCCTGTCGGGTGAGACACTTGGCAACAGTACTGCATGTAAAGGCACAATGACTGGTCATGGGGGAATGCACAGCAATGTCATATCACATAAGGTGGTGGTCAGTATAAAAAACAAAGAGATTGGAATTGTCAATCAGCCATTGGCTGGCTTTGTCAAATACATTTCCATCCAAATATTTTGAACGAGAATGAGAATATTCTGTTAAGATAAGGCACATATAATAATTTCCGAAGTCAATGGTAGCAAAACAAAATGGTGAACTCTTGTGAAAATGCTCGTGAAAAACATGGAGGCACACAACACATAGGAAAAGTATACACGCAAAAAGATATGAAGTAAATATGCAGTGAGGCAAAGGTTCACTTGGTGGATTAAGTTATTGATTGACATAAAAATAATAATTATAATAAAAGAACACCACAGCCTCAGTCATTATATATAATATTCCAAAACCACACAATCCTTTGGTGAATATGATTGTGAGAGACTCCAGAGCCTTTTGGGTATCGGATTCTCGAGGGGGTGACTCAGCTACATCCTTGTCAGCGATGGCAGATACTGCCAATAAAGACACAAACCCAAGAAACCCCCCAATCAAGTCCTTGAAATAAAATAAAATAAAAAAACACACTATAAATGACGACACAACTACACATGGCCCAAACTAACAGCTGACCGCTAACAACGGAGGCTGTCTGCCACATCCTGTTACAGTAGTCAGTAGAGATAGTAGCTGACGGGCCACAATGCAGTATCCTTAGTGTCGACCATTTAAATCCCCTTGGTTCCTCCTAATCTCCCTTTTTTTCAAGATCACGGCGTGACACCGTCCTGGTCCATGCTACAGCCCAGGGCCTCGATGTCGTTGCTGATGTCGGAGATCATGCGGTCCCATTCGTCGCCTTCGGAGGGCGCCAGCCCCTCTTCCGAGCCTCCGCCGTCACCTCCCGCCGCTCCGTTGCCGTTGGTGGTGGAGTCGGAGGCAGAGCTGGCCGTGCGGCGGTAGCGGCCGAAGCTGTCGGTGATGATGCCGCGGCCGTCCTTCACGCCGATGGTTTCCAGGAAGTTCTCAAAGTGCTGGCTGTCCTTCTCTGGGATGAAGGGCCGCAGGCCTGGAGAGAGGGGAAGGAGTCACTGGTAGGTTAAACCATGGGAGCTGCATGTATACATTTAAGCCCCATATCTCAAAGCTAGTCTCTAAGATCAAGGTAAAGTTAGGTTTCTATTTTAGAAACAAATCATGCTTTTCCCATGGAACCAGGAAATATCTTGTATCAACGACCTTCTTACCTCTGCTAGATTATGGTGACCTCCTGTACATGAACACATCTGCTCAATGTCTGCATTCTTTGGATTCTGTGTATCATTGTGCCTTGAGATTTGTCACTGGTTGTAAACACCTTACTCATCACTGCACATTGTATTTAAAAGCGGACTGGCCATGCTTTTATGTATGCAGGTATACCCATTGGTTGAGCTTTATATATAAAACTCTCCGTGGCCTGGTCCCTACCTATCTGTGTATATCTCCTCAAAACCATGAACATTATAGCGTCCGCTCACAGGACACTTTACAATTGCATGTTCCGCATGCTCGTACTGAGTACGGTGCCCCCTCTGCCTGGAATACTCTCCAGAAAGACTTAAAATTAAAATAACTAATCAGTTATGATGCTTTCATAACGATTTTATAGGTCTTAGAAGGTGAAAGTATTAGAAATTAGTTATTTCAAATGCTAATTGAGAAAGGAATATAGACAGTAAACAGTAGGGGAAATGAATAGACATTAAGAACTTGACGATGCAATTAACTTTCAGAACACACACGTTGTCATGGAGATGGAGAATGGTGGGAATACTTGGGAGCCAATTCATGCACTGCCAACACAGTGAAGCTGGAACAGCAGGTTTGGATGAGTCAATGTACAGGAAGTGGTGCTCACCCAGTAGGAGGAACTTCCTGCTGTCTCCATAGAGCTGTCGGAGGTTGATGCAGAACTCATGGATGGAGGCGCCGTTGCGGTACTCATGCAGCAGAGTGGCAAACTGCTGTATCTCCTGAGATGACAGCTTGGTCCGCAACTGGAAGAGAGAGAGAGAGGGGGGGGGGAGAGAGAGAGAGAGAAAAGAGAGATGAGATAGTAGTAAGGAGAAAAGGTAGAGATAGAGTGGAATGAGAAACAATGTGAGCTGAATGTCATTGCTAGCACAGGTACATTGCAACTACAAGTGAAGTAAGACCATATAATGCAGTACATCATTTATACAGACCCCCCTAAAACACAAACACAAACACAAACACACACACACACCGTTGTCATGTAGTCCTGCAGGAGCTCTGCAGCGGTGGTGCTCAGCTCGCCCTCACTGGCCGTCTTGGTCTGAGGAGAGGCCGGGGTGGAGGAGGGGGAGGGGGAGTTCCCCCCAGCGTCCAGAGAACCCTGGAATGAGCTGACAAAGAACAGAACCTTGAACAACCTATTTTTTCAACTCAATACAAACACTTTATTCATTCCTTAAGGGGCAATTAAGAAAGGCATTCCCATGTCACAATACGATCCTCCACTTATAATACATACATATACCGGTAAGTACATCAACAGGACACAGACATCACATTAATCCCTGTAAACACTACATAAATACAATGTTAGTATTGGAAAGAGGAAGCATTTTGTCTTCTTTTAGCTAAATACATTTTTTAACATTAATAAAATAACATTTATTATGAGGTTAAAGTTGAGATTCTCAGCTTTAATTCAATGTTGTTGTTTTTTTCAGATTGGTTTCACCATTTACCCTTCGTACATAGTCCTCCTATTTCAGGGAACCAGTAGTAGTCATGTGTGTTCCGTCACATCATTTGTGCAGCTTCAATGTCTAGTATTGCTTCAGAGAAACTATCATAAACATATCCAAAACCTTAGGCTTGCCAACACCAAATTTGGAACTTCGTCCAAAATAAGAAAAACACCAGTGAGCTCAGCAACCGCTGGTAGGCCAGGAAGACTTCTATAATGGATGACCGAAGATTACCATATTTAAGCAAAAACCCCAAACGACTGTCCCAAAGATCAGGAACTCTCTCCAGGAGGTACATTGCAAGGTGGAAACCACTAGTTAGTAACAGTAAGTACAGTTAGTACAGTTTGCTAAAAAGTACCTAAAATAATAGCCTGAGCCATAGTTCTGGGAAACAGACAGATGAGAGAAACATTAACATGTAGGCCTACTAGATGGCTCTGTGTAGTAAGTGTGGCGAGAAAAGGAACTGCCTAAAACCCCTGGCATACCACCTCATCTGTGAAATATGGTGGGCTCTTGTGGCTTGTATGGCTGCCACTGGAACTGGCTCACTTGTCTTCATTGATGATGTAACTGCCAACGGTGGCAGCAGCAGAATTAATTCTGAAGTGTACAGAAACATCGCGTCTGCTGAAGTACAAGAAAAAAGCTTCCAATCTAATTGGACAGAGCTTTATCATACAGAAAGATAATGACCCCAAACATACTGCCATATCAACTAGGGAGTTTTTCAGGGCTAAAATGTGGAAAGTTCTCGAGTGGCCAAGTCAATCTCCAGATTTAAATCCAATTATACATGCATTTCATTGGCTGAAGAGGGAACATAAGGCAAAAAGACCTCAAAACAAACAAGGTTGCAGTACAGCTCTGGCAGAGCATCATCAGAGAAGATAATTGGTGGGGTCAATTCAGGGTTCCCACAACTTCTGAAACATCAAATTCAAGAACCTTTTAAGGACTTTCAAGACTCAATTCCCTCAAATTCAAGGACCCAACACAGCATAGTTTGAGACAGATCTAGATGATAATTTATATAATAGGAACTATCCGCTCACAGACAACAATTAAAAAGAGAGGCTTGAATGTGTGAACACTAGATGGTCTCTACCACAGCACAGCAAAACAATATATTGTGAAATATGTGTAAAGTTAAGCAATACAGATACTTATCTACTTGTTGACGAGCAGCTAAGTAAAACATTTTTGAATATATCTTTTTTTTTAGAGACAGAGAGAGAGAGGGGAATTCAAGCACTTTCAATGACCCATGTCTATTTTCAAAAACTTTTAAGACCTTGATTTTTCTTTTCTCAAATGCACAAACTTTCAAGGATTTCAAGGACCCGTGGGAACCCTGTCAATTGGTAGCGGACTTCGGGCAGTTATTGCAAGCAAACGATTGTGGACAAAATACAAAAAATAGAGTACAGGATTTTTCCAATACTTTTGGGGGCCTGAAATAGGCAGAGTATGTTTAAATATATATATATTTTGGTTCAACCAATCTGAAAGAAAATAACAGAATCTCTACTTCGACCCCATAGTAATCGTTTGATTTAAAATCCAAACTGTTGGAGTATGGGTTTCTACAAGTTTCAACAAGTCAAATGTAAGACCTTTTTAGATCTTTTTTTAGACCTCTTTGAATAACATTTTAGACCAATTCGCGACACCATATGATAGCTTTTTGTCATCCTCGAGGTGATGAAATTAAGGATTTCACTGCCATACAGACAAAAAAGGAAGCGAATTGGCATTTTTTGGGTTCCAGCTTGATTAATTTCCACGTAAATAGACGTGTTCGGACTGATTTCCTTGCAGGATCCCATTTTTAAGACCTTGCACCTCACTTTTAGACAGAATAACTGCAACTTGAGACCTTTTTAGGCCTTATAACTTAGATTGCTGGATTTTAGACTTTAAGGCTTTTTAAGACCAGCGTGGGAACCCTGGATAGAGAACCAATGGAGACAGGTATAGTTCTGACATCAGTGGCCAAGCAGCGTATACTTACAATGTGCTCGCCTCTGCCTCAAAGGCTTCCTTGACATCCACCTTGCTTGAAGAGTCATCTGCAGGATTAGAAAAACAAAATGCAGATCTATATCTTGACGTTATATGAACCCTGTGCTGGAAGGTGACAACTCCCATGAGTATTGCACTTGCTGTTGTTGCCAGCATATTCATACATAATCTAACCAAAACAATTCAAAGCATGTGAATTGAATTGGCCTTCTTTCCATGAAAAGAGTACAGCACAAAGCAAGCCACATCTAACCCAGCATTACGCATTTTGGGAGCGTGCAATTAGTAGGAATGTCCCTGGTGAGGGATTTCAAGTACCTGGGAGTAATCTTGGACTCCCAACTCTTCTTCCGGAAGCACATTAAAAAGGTAAAATATAATCTCTCAAACTTCAGGTAGATCAAAAACTCACTGACTGACGATGCCGCCTTGATGTTCTTGCATGCAATGATTTTCTCCCATGTCGACTACTGCTTAACAAGCTGATCATTAGCCTGTAAAAACAGCACTTAAGCCCATTTAATCTTTTTTTGTTTTTCTTCAAAAAAGCGATAGAAATCTTTGATACAAGACCCTTTTCATTTTATATTTGTAATGTCCTGAAAAAGCAAAATTTCTGAGATTTCGATCATTTTAAAACCTTCAGATACACCTGTTTTGTGTTTAAAAGTTTTCTTCATGGTCTTGCACCACCTCCCGTAGGAGAATTTCTCAAACAGAGAGCTGTGGAAGGCATGATGACCACTAGGGCTTGCCAGAGAGGAGACTGGGATTTTCCCTCGCTGGTGGGAAATCTGGAATAGTCTCCCAGTTACAATAAGGGAATGCCCCACGTATCCAACCTTTAAAGCAAACCTTAAGAACTGGCTAAAAACAAACCAATACTGTAACCATAACCACCCATAACTCTCTCTAGGCCTCCCCTTGTTGCACTACAGACTGTCCAGCTACCTTTCCCTCAGTACCATTGCACTACCTAATTCTCTGTCTTATTTTGCACTTTTAACCTGTGCACTTTATTTTCTACTGCACCAAGGTGTGTCCCTATGGTCACATACTCATTGTTTTATGTCCTATTGTATTCTGTTGTGATGTCCATTATTATTATTATTATATATATATATATTTAATCTATTGTACGTATTGTACATTTTATGTCATGAGGACTAAGGATGCAAATTAACTCACAGCTAAATCCGGCATATTTACTGTCACCATTACGACTGTTCATTAATGTGCACTGTCCTGACTAAATATCTATCTATCTATCTATCTATCTATCTATCTATCCACCAGAGTTGTTGCCCATGAATTTAATGTTCATTTCTCTAACATAAGCCGTCTCCGAGAATTGGAATTGGAAACGATTTTGGAGACGGCTTATGGTAGAGAAATTAACATTCAATTCACTGGCAACAGTACTGGTGGACATTCCTGGAGTCAGCATGCCAATTGCACGCTCCCTCAAAACTTGCGACATCTGTGGCATTGTGCTGTGTGATAAAACTGCACATTTTAGAGTGGCCTTTTATCGTGACAAGCCTAAGGCACATCTGTGCAATAATCATGCTGTCTAGTCAGCATCTGGATATGCCACACCTGTTAGGTGGATGGATTATCTTGGCAAAGGGAAAGTGCTCACTGACACAGATTTAAACAAAATTGAGAACACAATTTGAGAGAAATAGGCCTTTTGTGTACATAGAAAACGTCTTAGGTCTTTGATTTCAACTCATGAAAAATGTGAACAAAAACAAAAGTGTTGCGTTTATATTTTTGTTCAGAATATGTATGTATGTCATATTATCAACTGGTACAATATAAAATAAAGTATGTGACCACTGAATGATGACATTAGAACTACCCACACTTTAAAAAGTATATCAATATCATAGCATTCGAAAAAATATATATTTGGTAAATGAAACGTATAGACCATCGTTTCTCAACGGGGGCGTTCAGACAACATCGGGGGGCGCTGGAGCAAATATTTTAAAAAGGGGGGCGTTGAGGTGTTCTTGGGGGGTGTTCACGCATTAAGTATTTTTCTCATGAAAAACAGCTGTCAGCAGTGTTATTACGGGTACGTTCGTAAATGCACGAACGGTCAGTTCGCTCGGACAAACAGTCTTTTCAGTCAGAGCACCCATCTCTGAGCGCTCCCAGAGCGCAGTGTTCTGAACTTGGCCGGGCTCTGTGATGCAGACACACGTAGCGCAGCGCCCACATTTTTTTTTAAAGTGAGAGTGTCATCAAGAAGATGAAGCTAAAAACTCAGCTAGCAAAGGCAGAGCTTTTGATAGTTTCCAATGTGTCTGGGTAAGCTGCATTGTAGAAGAATCTTGACAGTTCATGTACAGTGCAGAAATTGCAATACTATGCTAGTCTACGATAGAAAGAACCCCGGTTCATCCCATCTGTAATGTCATGTTTCAACCCTTGCCATCCTTTTCTTGCATAGCACCCGCAAATGAACACGGATAGGAGTGGAATAGGCTATATAACTGTAAATAGTTGATTGTCTTTGGATTTAGCCAGTTGGCGAAGATTTATGAGGAATAGGCTATTTAATTTGTGTTGCTCATCTAACAGCGATAAGGTGTTGTTCAATTTACGGTCTTGTTTCATTTCTATGAGTGTTTTCCTTGTAGGCTATGCTTGAGTGACATGTGTTTCAGTTTGTGGGCTCATTGTAATTGTTGGCTATAAGCGAGAGAGAATATTTCTTATGTTAGTTTTGATACTCAGTCCATGTCATAAGCCTGTCGTGCCAAATACTCACTCCCCGCGTATACACACTACCCTCTGCGCTTATGCGTTCGCTTCCTTTCAATAGAGCTTATTTAATTTAGTTAAAATGAGTGCTAATACCATACCACCATACCAGAACATCGCAGCAGGAACAACCTATCTCAAAAAAGCGATCGTATTGTAATAAACCAGTCCGTAAAGTTCTCTGTCGCTTAGCCTACCAATAATCTAACCTGGAGAAATCAGCTACGAATGTCCCCTCCCCTCGCAGGTTCATCACAGTATATTACATAAATGTATTACTGTTAAGTGTTGTTGTGGATGTTATCCCTAGTGCCATTCTGAGGTTAGCATTGCGATGTGTTCGTCTTAACGTTTACAAACTAAAATATACGATCGCTTTTTAGTGATATGTTTATCCTCTTGTGATGTCCTGGAAACGAACACATAAGCACTCCGACCAGCTGTCAACGTCTTTTGTTGCTATAGGAAACCACTACTCTGTCTGCTTGCGATTGATCAGCTGTCAGCAGTGTTATTACAGGTACGTTCGTAAAATGATATAACACAGAATATTAGTCAACATTAATATTCAGGGAAGAAAAAAAGCCAACTTTTTTTGATGGGGGGCGGTAAGAGACCTGGATAATGGACAGGGGGGCGCTGGCCCAAAAAAGGTTGAGAACCACTGGTATAGACTAATCAATAAAGATAATCTACAGATTAATCAATAACAAAATAATTGTAGGGACTAAATGACGGCTAGTACTCACCACTGTAAAGAGAGAGGTGCCTAGTAGGCGTGGTGGCTCCATCAAAGATGGCGCGGTCCAGGAAGTCGATGGTAGACTCTGTGTAAACTATCTGGAAGACTTGGCTGAGGAGTAGACAGAGCTCCTCTGCTGCTGCCTGCAAATGACAGACATTCCACTGTTGCCAAGTAACCCGAACACAAACATCCGCAGGCTAGCTACTTTGTATTAGCTAACGATCATTTAATAGAAGACCTGTGCGGCGGAGTGATGCATATAGTTAAAAGACCCAGTGCTGTTATACTGTATATCGGCACTCATGGAATGCCTCTTGTCCAATCAAATGACTTGGTCGGAACTAACTGAACTCCACTTTATTGCTCATTGCTTTTTTATGGATTGGAATGTTACAATTTCATTAGCTGTGTAGTTTTATTGAGTTAATAAAATGTAGAACTTCTGGTTTAAATTTCATGTGGATAGTTGCAAAGGAAATATAAGAAAATAAAAATTGTTGATGTGTTGAATAATTATTTCCCCCACTGTATTGGCAAAAACATTATACCAAATGTTTGTGCATACAGTCTTTCAGGAAGTGAGATTTCAGTATAATTTGAAAACTTAAAAAGTTCTCTCCTCCTCCCACTCACAAAAATAGAAATATTATTATCCATGGAGATAATTAGATGAGAACTTTATTTATTAGAGATGGGCAAATGTATGGACATTACAGCATAGGATAAAGGCATCAATGGGATAGGACAACCTGATAAGTTGACTATTGGTTATCCCATGCCAACAGTAGATATTACACTAAAACACTTGCATAAATTAAATAACCAATCACAACCAATGGGCTATAACAAATGTACCAGTAGGTAACATTGGCTCTCTAGGACTGGTGTGCAACTTGGTTAGGGTGTGCGAGGAACACAAATAAAGAAAGCTAAAATCTGCCATTATGTTTGCCCGTAGAGTTTTCTATTTAGGAGAAAGGTCACTCATTGAACTACTGGGCCTGTGTACCGTGGCAATACCAGGGTTTATACAGGAATCTTGAGGTTAATTTCAATACCTTTCTAAGACTTTTTAAAGACTGTGTCAATATTTTTCCAGACCTCACCGCCACTTCGAGCTGTAACCGTTTACATCAGTGACACCTTTAATTTAACAGTTTTAGTTTGCAATAGACTAGACCACTATCATACAACAGAATTTCCGGTTCATCTTTGTTTTTTAATAAAACGAATAAATTCACAAACTTTTACTAAAAGTTTTTAGGACTCAAACTCTTTGGACAGAGTCTAATTCAGAAAAATACCTACAAAATTCAAGACCTCATAAAATCGTGACTTTTTAATACTTGATCCCAAAATTGATTTATCAACTTTTAATACTTTTCAAGACACCGCGGATACCCTGAATACCTTGTTCTCGACGGCCAGCACGAGCAGGCAGCAGACATCCACCAGCACGGCGCCACTCTCGGAGAGGGAGCTGAGGGTCTGGGATTTTGACAGCTCTGGGCAGGTGCTGGGGCAAGGGGAGACACCTGCCTCCTGGGCTGAATACAAAAAGGGAGGCGATTTGGAGATTTTTTGGGGGGGTTGTTTATCCAGAGGAACTCATATGCATTAAAGCAAAGGAACTGAATAAAACGAATAACATAGCATCGGGAGTAAACTCTTCTTCACACCACATAGGGTCAGACAAAATGAGTAGACAAAGCACTTTTCATATAGACAGTAGGGATGGACGGTTTCCAATTATTGAAACCGAAAAACCGTCAAAGACTAAAACCGGGGTTTTCCGGTTAACCGAAAAAAAAATAATAATAATAATAATAAAAAAAAAAGAAGAAAAAAAAAGAGCGCCAATTTCAAATAATTGAGCCCTACTGCTACAATACACTCATGTCGAACACCATTAAAACACCGTAAGCACAGTCGCAACACATTTAGGCTACTCAGTTTCACAAATATAAGTGGAAAGGCAGACTTTTGTAAGCTACACCATACATGAAAACACATGAACACTTAACACACCAGCTCCGCTGATCCAGGGTGCACGCCTGCATGGAAGATCATCTCTTGGAACAGCGTCTTCATTGAATGAACTGCTTTCTCAATATCTTGGTTCTTAGACAAAGTTTCAGCTGCTGCTCAATGTATTTAAATATTTGAATACTGCTCAATAATCACTGAAATATTAGACTTAGAATTATGCAGTGAACATACTTAAAGCTTTTCATAAAAACCACATGCCGCGAGACTGACTCGTCCTGAACTGTCGTAAGTCAATCAACAAAGAATGCCCCATCAAAATAAAAGTGCCCATGGTAGAGCTGTCAAAATAGAGCTTTCAAAATAAATGTACTAATACAGATAAATACAGAACTACCTTTGCGTCACTAAGTGACCGCGTATCTTCTGAGACATGCGTTCTGTCATCACTTTCAGTAGCGCCTTCACACACAGTGGCGCTGTGCACAAACACTCTTGATCCGTATAGCTCTTGTTTTATTATATTGTGGTTTAGTAAATACTGCACTTGGAGTTACATTCAATGCATGATTTGTGCTATAGAACATAAATACAGTTTGATTGATTGATTGATATCAAATCAAATCACATTTTATTTCTATATTTCTCACAAAAGTGACCCAATGCGCTTTACAGAGAGCAGCGAAAATGATCTTATTAAATGTAAGCGAGTAATTGTAAAAAACCTTTCCTATCTACCAATAACTGAAGGCAACTATCTTTCCCATAGAGTGATTCGTTACCCTTAAATATAATCCCAATTAGATATTAATCCTCAGTTATTCTTCACAACTGACCAAACCTCTCACTCATTGCGCGGCAGATTCAGACTGTATCATTGTTATTTTCACACACGACAAACATGTGACATGTTCCAGTTTTATTCTTTGAACAACATAGAATATATAAAAAATAAATTAAAACATTTTAAAAATCCGGTTTCAGACGGTTTTGATAAAAAACCGTTTCTATTTTTATAAACCCCGGTTTTCGGTATAACCGAAAAACCGTCCATCCCTAGACAGTGTGCCAAAAACATACTGGTCCTGTGTGGCTCGTTGGTAGAGCATGGAGCTAGCAACTTTGCACTCACCTACTTTGTAGTAGCCTATAATATAGTTTTATAGAACATTGTAAATGTTGTTTCTATGTATGCAAATTAGTATGACATTTTAATCCGCGAAGCACTAACACAACTACTACTAGCGCTATTAGCAATGCTAAGGTTGAGCAGTCAATTCCTACTGGGACCTTATATACCAAAACAATTATGCACTCACTGGAAGGTGTCTGGTAAATGGCATATATTCTCGTAATATACTCGATGATAACGCTGCTGTAAAAGAAGCTCAGTAGTACCTGTTTTGAGCACCACTAGGTGGAGAGAGTCGTCGCGGATGTAGGACACTGCCGCAATGTCGTGGATGGGCACACGCAGGATGATGTCCTCACCATCACGCCAAACCAGCTTGACGTTGTACGCCGACAGGCTGACCACCGCGTCCTGCTCTGACGTCAGGTGGCCAGCCAGTTGGTGGGACTTCTGTGAAAGAACAACAACAAGAGTTTTGTCGTTGTTTCCATGGAAACAGACTGCAGAGCAGATTATTCTCGATTGTGCAAATTAGGGCTGTTGCAGTAACCGTGCCACCGCAGTGGCATACTCCCCCCACTGTATATTGAGTTAAAAACTCAAAGGGTGAGAAGTTGAAAGGCTGAGAATCGCAGCTTTCTAATCATGTCAAATGTGTTTCATCTCCCAATGAGGAGTGAGAAAGAGACGGTTACAGTCTGGGTATTCACTGTAGTTCACAATTTTTTTGGTCAATTATATCGCACTCCACACCAGCACCACGGCTCAAATGAGGACACATTTTTTATCGGAAATTAAGCAAATCACATTACTAGCCACCACTTTGCCATGGGGTTTGCCACTTACACAACCGTGGGGGAGAAATTCCAAACCATGACAGCATAGATTCTGCATTTTCTTTTTATGTAGCAGGCTATTCAAGGTTTGGGATAAGTAAACACTATAAGTAAATTTGAAACTTACCCTTGCATTATCAATCAGCTGCAGAACTTCTGTTCGGCTGGAGGGGTTAAGGTAACCTGGCACAGATGTCAGCTGCCCTAGGTACTATAAAACACAAGTAACACATTCACCTCCCTAAATATGAACATCTAAAATGTGTTCACACACAGTGCCATCAAGTTTTGATTATGGTCCATTTGAATGATCAGACTGACAATGCTGTTTGTTTCAGCAAACCAGGCATTCCTAATTAATTCAGATATATCACACCTTTGCCAGTCAGTAGTCTGAACACCAATGGGCAGGACCACTTAAGCCCAATTCATACTTCTGCGTCGAATTTACGAGCGGCTACGCCGTAGCCTACGCAAGGACTCTCCCAATTTATACTTCTGTGTTGGTCGGTCTGCGTCGTGTTGGTCGGTCTGCGTCGCGTTGGTCAGTGTACTCATAGCGGCATAATAGCGATTTTTTTGTTATGCTTGTTGTAAAGAAAATGTCTATAATGCATTGAAATGACATTAAACTAAGATAATAAGATGGTTATCATAATTTTTCAAATCTTTATTAATAAGTAATTACAGAAAAAGTAAATTACATTTCTGTCATGGCTTCCGCATTTTGGCCTACGAGAGAGTCGGAATCATGTCGGAATCATGTGCTACCAAGCGGACCAATCACAGTGCTTACGGTCTGCGTAGGTGTGTTGCGTAGTTACATTTTTGGAGAGGTGCGCGTTAACTTACGGCTATGCCGTAGATTTTAACGCAGAAGTATACATTGGGCTTTACCTTGACCTCCTTCTCAATGTAGTCGTTGAGCAAGATGTCTGGGTCAATGCGGTGGTCTGGGAGGGAGAGGGCGAACGTGTGGAGGGCCCTGCGCTCTGTGGCCTTCTCTTGCACCTTCTTGTCCCTCCCCTTCTCGCCTTTCAGGAAGACACGCTTGAATGGAGACACAATTCCAGGCTAGAGGGAGAGAGAGAAAGTGAAAGAAAGTGAGTTTTTTACTTAAGCAATGAAAGATACTGCCTTTTCAAACCAAAGCTCATTGAACTGAAATAGGGAGTAGTCAGGGCTCGACAGTGCGACTGTTTTGGTCGCATTTGCGAGTGAATATATTTCTGTGCGACTTGGAAATACATTCAATCGCACCAGTGCGACTAAAAGACTGCTGAACTACTGTCATGCGCAGTCAAACTTATGTGTATAAGCGATGAGGGAATGAAAACAGTGAACAGAAACGCGTGTCGCAGAAATGCTTCACGCGAGTCCTATATGCGCTTAAAATGCGCATAATTGGTATATGGGATACAGCTCTCATAGTTCGTAGCGCTGTGTTTTGTTAGCTGCTAGCTGCTAGCAGCGTCTGCTTCCGGTTTCATTACAAAGAGGTTAACCCTATATGTGCCTGAGGTCTAACAACATTCAAATGACTAACTTCATCTTTTTTCGGATTTCAATGTATGACACATCATTTGAAAGCTTATGATCCGTAGTTCCAATCCACAACACGTCACATTTGAAAGTGTTTATGTAATTTTTTTACATTTGAAAGTGTTTTTTGTTTATATATATTTATATTATACAATTTACCAGTCATATTCTGGAATGTGTCTAAATGTTAAAGTTCCATAAGTATAAGCAAAATAAAGTAACAGTTTGTAAATAAATAGTAGCATTTAAAAATAAATAAAAAAAACGAACCGTGAACCGTGACCCAAAAACCGAGGTTCATACCGAACCGTGGGCCAACTGAAATTACTATTCTTACTTCCCCTTTATATTGTGTGAGTCTCCATTTTTATTACGGCCAAGAGCCGGTTATGATCATTTTGATATGTTATGATTATGATAATTTGTTGTCGTTGTTGACGAAAATTGCGCAATTTTCATTGTGCTACTGAAATTCTTGGTGTGCTACTAAATTTTTCAACCTGGTAGCACAGTGCTACCTGGGGAAAAGGTAAGCGTCAAGCCCTGGTAGTAGTTACATGCAGTGCTTTAGCAGCATGTGAGAAATAAACATACAACATACATCCATTATCTTTAGTGTTGTTCCGATACCGATACTAGTATCGGCATGGCCACCGATACGCACCAAAATGCTGGTATCGGTATCGGCGAGTACTTTACAAAAACGTATTTTTTATTTTATTTTTTTACTTAAGTTTTACAAAAACTTTACGAGTTTTACAAAGGTTTTGAGCAGTGACTAAGTGTTAGCAATAATTTTACATCGAGGTTAGTATGCGGCTCAAAAAACATGTTTTTTTGTTTTGTTTTTTCAAACGCCGTGGTATCGGATCGGTACTCGGTATCGGCAAGTACTGCACGGTCAGGTATCGGTATCGGGATCAAAAAATGGTATCGGAACAACACTAATTATCTTAATTTCATATCCTTCATCACACACATATTCCATATTCCAGGTAGTCTGAGAGTACTGAACCTACATTCCTTGCAACTAACTTCTCAAAATTAAACAATGTTTTGAATCTAGAAGTGGACTTGGTCTTACATGCCTTGTAATTTCTGCTGACCTTACTTTTCCCCCTCCCTAGCTGGAAGCTCCAGTTACCGGCAAACACGATTGTTGGCTTGCTTTGAGAGTGCAAACTTGTGGCAAACCAAACGCGTGTTCTCCAAATGTACCCATTAACATTTAACAGAGAAAAAAAACATTATACCTCAATCAATATGCCTCAGGCATACTCATCCAGTGGAATCTTTCCTCAACACTTCAGTGATCACTGCTCTATTGCCTGTATTAGGAATGTGAAATTATCAGTGTTCAATTGACACCCCATAAGCAATAATCACTTTTATCCTAGTATCATCTGGTTGGGATAATCTATCTACATGTATGGTGAAGTGTAACCCAATGTTTACCGTCTCATAAAAAAAAAAAAAAAAGGTTTCGTCTAAGTATACAATCAATGTGTTTTCAATTGGGATGTGTCCTAGCTTTTTTTTTTTTTTTTGTGGGTGTGATTTATTTACTGTAGTCTATGTTCAATAGACTTCTATTTTTACTACATATATGTAGGTATGTGCAATATGTCTAGCATACAGTTTGACCTACTGCTCATTTTGTATCGTCATGAAAACGTCAATAAACAAAGTTGTGAAAAAAATAAAAAGGAATGTGAAATTACGTATGACAAAGCTGCATAATATCCAAGAGGAATTTTAGGAGCTTTGATGCTCAGGGGTTCCTGGATGATTTAAATGTGTGTGAACAGGGATCCAGACCTGGCCCTTGCATATTTCTTTTAATACTATTGCTGACAATCATGCTCCTTTTAAGAGTCTACGCATTAAGGACAGACATATGGTTTGGTTCTCATGAGAGCTCTCTGAGGTAATTGTTGAGAGAAATTTGGCATGGGCAAAAGCTAGAAAAACTGGGGCTGCTCTGGACTGGATTTAGCTGCAAAACAGATGTACTACTATGATCAGAGCTAAATCTGCATATTATCTTAATTCCCTACAGATGAGTGCTGGTAACCCAGCTAAATTTAGGAAAACAATTAAGCTTATGAAGAACAACTCAGCCCCAGTACTTCCCCAGCAGTTACTGTCTGACTCTGGTCCCATACATGACAAGGTAGAAATCTGCAATGCCTTTAATGATCATTTTATTAATGACGGCCATATTTTTGCTAAAATAAATCTGGTCTTTTGAGGTTAGCTGCTTCAGTTATAGTTGAGCCCTTAACACTATTTGTAATCTTTCTCTTTAGTTTGGGGATTGTTCCAAAGATATGGAAGACTGCTCATGTCCTTCCACTTCATAAGGGTGGTGACTGTAAAGACCTTAATAATTACCACCCAATTTCCAAAATCTTGCTTAGCCAAAACCCTTGAATCTTTAGTTAACTATCAGCTTCATTTGTTCCTGAGTAGAAACTATATTTTAAATACATTTTAATCTGGCCATCATCAGCCACATCTCTTGTTTTAATAAAATAAAATAAACGTGTTGTTAATAAAATATATTATAATAATATTAAATATATATATATATATATATAATAACATATTATTATTAACACATATTATATTTAATATTATTATTATATATTTTATTAACAACAAAAAAGCAAAGGGTGGCTACTTTGAGGAATCTAAAATATAAGACATATTTAGAGTTATTTCACACTTTATTGTTAAATACATAATTCCTATAGTTTTGATGCCTTCAGTGAGAATCTACAATGTACCAAATAGTCATGAAAATAAAGGAAACGCATTGAATGAGAAGGTGTGTCCAAACTTTTGGCCTGTACTGTATATGGTTACTTTCTCGCCTAAAAAAATATTAAACTTCAGTTAACACTTCAAGTACTTGTAGATCCAAAATTACAGCTTTTAGTCAATGGAGGATTTAAAATACCTGCTGCCGGACGGTGCGAAATGCATTCTTGGATGCAGTATGCATACTGCAGTGTAAATGGTCGGCTGGTATTGGGATACTTATTATTAATTTAGTAGGCAGTATATACTCATTGAGTATGCTAGTATGTAGTATGCCATTTCGAACACAGCAGAGAAAGAGATGGTGTGCGCAAGCGATTTGGTCCCTAAAAAAAACTGCTGCAATTTGGAAGCATTTCAGGTTCCGGGAGAGGCAGCAAATCTTGACCAGGCTGTGTGTAAGATTTGCATGAGGAAGGTGACACCCAAAGACGGAATTACTTCAAATGTACGTGGCCATCTCAGAATCAGTGTGTCTGTGTGTGTGTGTGTGTGTGTGCGTTCTGCGTCGTTTCACTTTTCGCTCATTAAGGATGGATGGATGAGAGCAGACCGAACCCAGAACAATTTATAATGAAGTGAAATTAAACATTATATTATTGATGGCCATTATCAAAGGCAAACTCAATGTACAAAGATAGGGCTAAAGTAGCAGGTAGAGCCGTAACAAACAGGCGTGCAGTGAGGACGACGCTATAAAAAGTCCAGCAAAGGTTCTGCCACACACACGGTAAAGTTGCCGGTGTAATTCAATAAATCTTGTTTTGACAGGAAGCTTTACAGTCTAGGCCTACTACTTGTCAGTAGTTGACTATAGTGACATTATGTATATACATGCTGCCTCTCTACGACCTTGAAAAAGCTGGACACTGTTTATCATTCAGAACTTTACTTTACTGTTTTATTACTGGTGATAATTTTAGAATGCATCATTGTAATCTATAGGCCTATCATGCATGCAGTAGGCTGTCCATTCCTGGCTGCTAGGAGAACACAGCATTTCGCTCCTGTATGTTTATAAAGCAATCTTACAAAAGCTACCTAGATACTTGACATGCCTCATTACACTCCCTTGAGTCAGAACTGAGTTTGAAAAACTGCTTTTAGTTACTGTGCCCATCAAGCTTTGAATGAGTGTAAAGAGACCCTCAAATTGGATGCCTTAGTCTCTTTGGGCAAGTTAAAAAATAGGATAGGCTAAGTGAAGTTGAGGTCGAGGTCTGTGCATGTTTTTAAAAGATGTTGCCATAATGTTATTTGTTTTAATGTGTGATGTTTTTGTATTGTTTAAAAAATGCTTTGTATCCAGGGCAGCATTGAAAATTAGACTTTGGTCTCAATGGATTCCCCTGGTGAAATAAAGGAAAATAAAAATAAAAAGATAGGGGGTTAATACAAACATTACATTTGCTCTAGGGTTTTATATGATAGAGGTAAGATGATACAGGATAATGACATCAACATCCAATGAAAAGAAACTGCCATTTCCATTGCGGTGGCTCTAACCACTGACTTTGGACTTAAAAAGGAAAAAGCAATCAAAATGTTTTCCTTCCTCTTTCTTCAAATGTTCACATGTTAAACTTGAACACAACCCTGCCTTCTACTTATGTCTAGACCCCAGTGTTGCAACACTCATATGTGCAAAAGGCATAGCCTACAACGAGTGCCTTGACAAGAGAGCTTTGACAAAACGTTTAGGCCACCGAATCACCAATGACACATGATGGAAACAAACCTCTGTGCATGAAGCATTGCAGAATGCCTTACCTCGTTCTCCATGAAGCCCCACAAACAGTCGTCTGTGATATTGAACGGAGGAGCCGGTTGTGCCAGGCTTCGCAAGGTGCTTCCCTCAGACTGTGTCTACCACCTGCTGCCTCCACTCACTCACAGATAGCCTAACAGTTGGTATGTGAAGACTGACACACAGGCCAAGCTCACTGGGGGGGCCTCCCACAAAGTAAAGGAAGTACCTCTGCTTCTCTATGCGATACAGGAAGGAGATCAACCACCAACTTCCTGTGATGACGCATTCTGCTGCACGCCTTTGCCATAGTGGTGCTTTAAACCACGGCAGATGTTTTAGTCAACATAGGCCTACTATGACATGGGCTTCGACATATTATCAGATCAGTTTCATCGTTGCATGTTGTTGTTAGTTACGATTATGAGCATGAGGACAGGTCTCAAATGAAAAAGGCCTAGTTGGCAATTTCAGATCGTAAACGGAACGTAAACAGGACATCGTTTCTCAACCATGAAACGAGAGTAAAGCCAGTTGTCTCTAAACATAGCATTTGGCATTTTCAATTACAGTCATCCTGTCTTGACACATGATCCCACACATGAGCATGGCTGTGGTACATCACACTCTACTGGTGCATTATTTAACAGTGCAAGCCTCCTGTTGCAAGTATAGGACAGTTGCATTAACAATTCATGGCCCTTGGTGTAATGTGAGACCACAGCTACCACAGGTGACCTCTGCCTGCCAAATGGCCCTGAGATGAATGGAGGCCATTTTGTGAGGAACTGGTTTTATAGTCAGCATTGGAAAGCTTGGCAATGTTTGTAGGTACTCCAACTACACTCCTGGAAAGCTAACTGGGTGTGTAGGGTTTTGTTCCAGCCCAACATCATGTTACAAAGGCTAATGATTCGCTCGCCTACTCATAGTTTTTGTTCTGCACCATAGTTAATCAAATCTGTGTTAGAGCAGGATGGGACATAAACCTGAGCTCTCAGTAGCTCTCCATGATTAAGGTTGGTAAAACCTTGGACTAAGGTCTGTAAAGGCATGTGTGAGCTCAAATCTTGCCACCACCTTCAATGTCCATGTACTACTGGCTTCCTGGTGCAGCCAGAACAACCTGGAGCTGAACGCTCTAAAAACTGTAGGGATGGTAGTGGACTTCAGGAGGAGCCCAGCCCCAACCGCCCTTATCATGTGTGACTCCCCAGTTAGCAGTGTGGAGTCATTCAGATTCCTGGGGACAATTTCACAGGATCTCAGGTGGGCGGAGAACATCGCTTCCACCATCAAGAAGGCCCAGCAGAGGATGTTCTTCCTGTGGCAGCTGAAGAAATTCAATATGCCGCAGAAAGTAGGTATGGACGGTTTCCAATTTTTTTAAACCGAAAAAGCGTTTTTCTGGTTAACCAGGATTCAAAATGACATTGTTGAGCCCTATTATAGTACTACAATACATTCATGTCGAAAACACCGGAAGCACAGTCGCAACACAATTAGGATACTTCATTGTCTCACAAATATAAGTGGTTACTGGAATGCAATTTCTTTTCAATAGTCTACATTATTTGTGCATTTAAGACGCACCCATGGCATAGACCGAAAGGAAATTCAACCCAGCAAACATCATATTCACATCAGCAGCGCAGCAGCAACTTCAAAGACACGTAAGGCTATTCTACTTTTTTTGGGCCAGAAAAACAAGCGTATTCACCTTTACAGTCTTCAGAAGTGCTCATAACACACTTTATTTTCAACCCAACCACAGTCTAAAAACCGACCGGTGTGATCATAAGTAGCAGGGCTCTACGCTAACCTTTTTCACTAGGAGCACATGTGCTCCTAAATGAAAAATGTTAGGGGCACACAAAGAAATTTAGGAGCACAGTGAAAAATGTAATTATAACACATTTTTATTAGTGATTTTGCCATTTTTGTACCAAAATCACACATTGGCCCATGCCCTACTAGACGCAGAGTTGATGGCATTGTATTATGGTAACTAGCTGTGTCAAGTTCTCCTGGTTAGCAGCATGTTCATTCATTCATCCATGTCATGCCTGTCAGCTAGCAGCTAGCAGCCCAGCCAGGCTTTAGGGCTAGGTCTGTCAGCTAGCAGCCCAGCCAGGCCATGCAGAGGTCTGTCTCCATGCTGCCCACCTCCCTGCTGCTGGGTCAGGCTACATCAGTCACACACGGTGGCCAGACAACTCCACATCTAGGGGTATTAAACTACCCCACATCCAGATGACCAGTCCCCAGCCCCATGCTGCCCGGGGTGGTGACATGTGGAGGTGGCCAGCCCAGCACGGTGCCTCTGCGGCGGCTAGCTGTTAGCACACCACCATCCCCGGGGGTCCCACCTCTCTGCCACACTCAAGTACAACATGTTGCATTTTCATGCCATTAGGCAACTTGCTTCCTAGGGTTTCCTAGGATTAGAGATGCATTTGGACTTCTGGAGTACCTCCACTACTTTAAATGGGTTCTGAAGGTCTGAGAGCGTTCTACTTTCTACCCTGGGTAGTTAACCCTGGTTGTAACCTTGGGTTCAAATCTGGAGTGTGTGGGACCAAATCTGTAGATGTGGTGAGCTAATGAAGCTAATGAAGCTTGAGATGAGAAAAGGGCGCTTGTCTCTTTAAGGCCCAGGAGGGAGTTAGCGATTAGCGATGTTAGCTTAGCGCCAGTTTAACAGAAGTAACTTCACTTTTAACATGACTTCCCGTGGTCGTAGCGGGCTGGCTGACGGCTTAAAATGTGGCCACACGGTTCGCGCAGATTTATTTTTAGAATAAAAAAAAAAAAAAAATTTTTTTTTTAATAATAATAAAATCGGTACTCGCACGTGTGCTCGTGAATTTATTTCTCTAGTCGCACAGATGTATTTTTAGTCGCAAATGCGAGTGAAATGGTCGCACTGTAGAGCCCTGAGTAGCCCAATTGGGTGGGAATACGCCAAATGAGGCAACACTGTTCCCTAATTCTCAGTTCTGAGGAGAAGCTGTCATGTGACAGGTCTTTTCAGACAGTTAATCTATTGACAAATGAGATTATTTACAAAAATCACTTTCATGGCATCTTCAACCACACACTTTTATGGCGTTTATTATATATAGCAATTTATGACGTTGTAATTAAATGTTAAAAATAGCCTACTAAAAATAAAAAAGTTAATAAAAGCCGTTGCTATTTTTAGAAACAGCTGTTTTCGGTTTAACCATAAAACTGTCCAACCCTAGCAGAAAGTGATGGTAGACTTCTATACGTCCATCATTAAGTCCATCCTCAGCTCATTGTTCAGTGTCTGGTTTGCTGCCTCCACTGCCAAGGACAAAGGCAGACTACAGCGGATTATTCGGTCAGCCGAGAAGGTCATCAGCAACAATGTGCCATCTCTCCTGGACCTGTTCCACTCCAGGACCAGTAAGAGACCTGTGTCCACTCCAGGACCAGTAAGAGACCTGTTCCACTCCAGGACCAGTGAAAGAGCTGTTCCACTCCAGGACCAGTAAGAGAGCTGTTCCACTCCAGGGCCAGTAAGAGACCTGTTCCACTCCAGGACCAGTGAAAGAGCTGTTCCACTCCAGGACCAGTAAGAGACCTGTTCCACTCCAGGACCAGTGAAAGAGCTGTTCCACTCCAGGACCAGTAAGAGAGCTGTTCCACTCCAGGACCAGTAAGAGAACTGTTCCACTCCAGGACCAGTAAAATACCTGTTCCACTCCAGGACCAGTAAGAGAGCTGTTCCACTCCAGGACCAGTAAGAGAGCTGTTCCACTCCAGGACCAGTAAGAGAACTGTTCCACTCCAGGACCAGTAAGAGACCTGTTCCACTCCAGGACCAGTAAAATACCTGTTCCACTCCAGGACCAGTAAGAGAGCTGTTCCACTCCAGGACCAGTAAAATACCTGTTCCACTCCAGGACCAGTAAGAGAGCTGTTCCACTCCAGGACCAGTAAGAGAACTGTTCCACTCCAGGACCAGTAAGAGAGCTGTTCCACTCCAGGACCAGTAAGAGAGCTGTTCCACTCCAGGACCAGTAAGAGAGCTGTTCCACTCCAGGACCAGTAAGAGAGCTGTTCCACTCCAGGACCAGTAAGAGAGCTGTTCCACTCCAGGACCAGTAAGAGAGCTGTTCCACTCCAGGACCAGTAAGAGAGCTGTTCCACTCCAGGACCAGTAAGAGAACTGTTCCACTCCAGGACCAGTAAGAGACCTGTTCCACTCCAGGACCAGTAAGAGAGCTGTTCCACTCCAGGACCAGTAAGAGACCTGTTCCACTCCAGGACCAGTAAGAGACCTGTTCCACTCCAGGACCAGTAAGAGACCTGTTCCACTCCAGGACCAGTAAGAGAGCTGTTCCACTCCAGGACAAAAGGGGGCAGGAAAGATCATCGCTGATCCCTCCCACCCTGGTCAGCAAAGAGTTCCATCCGGAAAGCACACATACAATGCACTGACAGGGTAATTTTATTAGTTTTACATGTATTCTAATTTACAGCCTACATAATTATTGTTGTATTACTCTTTTTGGCATTATCTTTTAAATTATTTTTGCTTATAGTGTTGTTTTTAATGTCCTATGCACCAACCGCACCAAGTTATTTTCCTGTATGTGCACATATATAAAAAATAATAATTTCTGATACACTTTCAGCACAGCTGGGCCAAGTTTAAAATAGCACAACACCGCCATCTAGTGGGATTAAACAAGACTTAATTTAAACCTAAATTACAAAATCACATTAGGTTCCTTACCCTAAAGGAGTGTATGGACAAGAGCAGACTTTAATCCACACTTTGGTTCTGTTTACTAACAACTATTTATTTATTATTATTGATATTATTTAAACCCAATGCAAGTCAATGGACCCTAAATTAGCATGCTCAAATAATCACAAAGGCATTTAAATCAAATAGCTAACTAGTCTCTTCAGAGAATTTGAGATTATTTGGGAATGACATTTCACAGATGCTAATTTAGGTTTAGGCCTAGTTAAAGTGCCCTGATAAACAATTAAAGTTTCTGTCTTTAACTAATTTTAGGTTAAGGAACCGAAGATTTACTTTACATTTTGGCATTCAGCAGATGCCATTATGCAAAGCGACTTACAACAAATACATTTGACTAAGTAAGTGAATCATCTATCCATCAGTCACAGCAGGAAAAAGTAGGCTAATCTATGTATATATATAGGCCTATTATTATTATTTTATTTTTTTGCACCTAATAAAGTAATGACCTTGATGGTAGGCCTATCTAACTGAACTTCACTTGAATACAAGCCTATTCACCCTGTGGCTCTATAGGACCAGGCTTGGTGGCCAGCACCATAACAAGTGTATGAACCAAAACATAAAAACAATGCTAACTTTAACATCACAGTTTCTATTTTACTGTGAACAGGATCAAAGCAAAGGCCAGGAAATGTCCTTTGCACATAGTTGACTGGCCTCAAACGACCCACCTGCCAACAATGCATTTCCTCCAAATCAAAACGTTCAACACAGCCTGCAAATCTCTGACAATTTAATGGGAAATTCTAGCAGCAGTTTCCCCAAGGTGGAAAAAAAGGGCACACAAAAGATGCAAGAAATTCCAATTCCCATGTCAGTGCGGGCAGACAGAGGGTCGTCATATCCTGTCTGACTTCTGTAAGCCCTGCCCTTCATTCTCCAGGGTGAACCAGAGAAGGAAAAAAATGGAATCGAAAGAAATGAAAACACTTCCTCCTGCTGAAAAATATGGCATGAAAAAAGTAAAGAAAAAAGATGCAAAAACAAAAAAAACCAGGCCTATGATATCTAGGATAGGGAGTCGTTCTGTCTAGCAGAATGGAGAAATAAGATGTGTGTCCATAGTGTGAGAGATTGTAGAATCATGTGCGAGATGAAATACTGACTCTTACCATGAGTGACACTGATGACCCTGGTCTATGACAGCTGACACTAAGTAGACATCCTTTCCGACACCCACGCCTGCCTTAACAATGAGAGCATGAGTCCAGGAAGCGTGGACCCAGAGTCATGGGTTTTAAAGGGATGTTGCACCCAAAACAAGTTTTTTTCTGGTTAGGCCCAGATCTTGGTTGTAGTTGATTAGTGCATATTTTGGGCTCCATAGGGTCTTATTCATTCTGGAAATATGTCAAAAACATCAAAAACACCTTGCAGAGACTATGAGAACACCACTTTTCCTTTATTAATAGATTCAAACTGTCTATATCTTACACCTTAACTGCTCCTCCTGAGACATCTACTGCCCCCCAGCACTGCATCTCCTGAAGACACACTTTTCCCCTTTACTGTGTCCCCTAAAAACTTCTATTGACCCCCTCGTACTGTTTCTCTGTTTCTCCAGTGTCTATATATATATATATACAAAAAAAAAGAAAACCTAGGTTTAGAAGAAGGTGATAGAAGGTTTTTTCCTTCCATCAATGGCCCCGGGCCTGAGCTGGATTACTCTTCCTGCTACGAATGGTGGATTGATGATTCACTTGCTTAGTGAAATGTATTGATTGTAAGTCGCTTTGGAATAAGGCGTCTGCTAAATGCCAAAAATGTAAAAAAATAAATAAAATGTAATGATATCTGTCTAAGGGTGAGATACAAATGCATTATGGGTAATCAGATGACAAGATCATCCATTCCAAAAAGTGAGCTGTGTTCTATAGCATAGCCTATTTTTTTTCTTCTTGTTTTGACAAGGAGAAGAGGCTCAGAATCAGAACTTTTTTTTGATTTTCTTATGATTCTGTTGAATTACGGTATATTGCATAGTCTATATTGCAGCCAAAACTGACAAAGTTCTAAAATAATTTGTTTTCTGTGTGAAATTAAGCTACGGTATTCAATTCTCTAAAATGAAATCTATGCATTCTTTTTGAAGCTATAGCTGAGAGTTATTTTTTTTACATTAAAATAGAAATCTTGTATTCTAACTTGTGTTTAGATTAGATTATTGTATTTGAAATTAACAATACAATGCAGCCTGTCCTGTATTTAGTAGCACCTGTAGCACTACGTATTGTGCTTGGTGCCAACTGCCAAGACATTAAAACTAACCAATGAAAGGCAGTTCCTCCCTTGCGCAAGAAGAATAGTGATGTACCCTACATAACACTGTTACTGTCCATCACCGATGAACTGAGAGGGGAACTATGACACAGAAGTCTCTGTCCAGAGTTTCCCCTACAATTGCCCCCCCCCCCCCCCCAATGGGACCCCCCGCCCCCCAAGAAAAACAGGGTTCCCGGGGGTCTTAAAAAGCCCTAATAAAAAAAGTCCCCATAATCAGAATGTTAGGATTTAAAAAGTATTGGCAGGTCTTAAATATGAGTTGGTAAGTGACAAAACATCATACGTCACAAAAGTTTAGCTGAGCACATCAAGGCTGCGTTCGTAAATTCGCTCCGAGAGCGCCGGCGCACACTGGGTTCAACGTCACAAAGGGACCAAGTAATTTGATTGGTCAAGAGGCACTCCATGAGTGCTGATCAGATTTCCAGAGTGTATTTACGAATGCAACCCAAGAGAGAACTTGTCACTAAAGTAACAACGGTCCGTTCGTTCTGATGATGGACATGCAACAGCGCATGACTTGGTTGAACATGTCAAAGTAAGTAATGATATATTGATAATTAAATATGTATATTTAAGTAAGTATTGGTATTAGACTCACATTCATTGATTGTTTTCATTAGCAATGATGTGTGATCTGTTCTGTTAACAGTTGCATATAGAGCAATGACAATGTAGGCCTAAGTAAGCCTATTCTATACATTTCTTAATTCATTTCCATTGCTTATCAACACAATACTAGATATAGCATAAATAACAGAATTATTTCTCAGGAGTGTGTGGACCAACTTGAGTTAATGTTTATTTATTAGCAAGTATTACTTAATTTTGACTTTCACATTCATTGACACTTTTCATTAGCAATGCTACGTCAAAGTAACTAATCAATAAATTATTGATCATCCAAATATTTATTTAATTGTTTAAACTAGGCCTGCTTAGTCTTGTTTCAAGTTCAATGCTATGTCAAAATGTGATCTATTCTGTTTTTAAATCATTTTTTTTGTCAGTAGTGTGTGTGTGTGTGGACCATCTTGAACTGAGGAGCCTGGTGTCCATCTCGATGGATGGGCCCAATGTAAACGGGAAATTCTTAGAACTTCTCCAGCAAGAGCATGCAGAACGGTATGGAGGTGCTCAGCTTGTTGCTGTGGACTCCACACATTACACAACTGCCAAACCTTATGTCTATGGGGCACCAGTTCTGTTTACTGTTATGTTTGTTCTTAATTTAACATAGGCTACATTTACTGTTATGTTCGTTCTTATGTTGAACGTGAATACATTTACTTTGTAAGTCATTCTGGGGCTTATTTCTTCTTTCCTTCAAAAGTCTTAAATTTGACTTGTTGAAACTTGCAAGAACCCTGAGTTACTGGATTAGTATTATCTTCACAGAGGAGGGGGCGTCCATGCCACGGTCCATGCCAAGGCAGCAAACCTAGTGGAAACACCGCTGTCCGTCCATATGTCGCAAGCTTTTCCTCCGGCCCACTTTTGACAAAACTACAGTGAAAGATGCTTCTTGCCATAGAGATTTGAGTTTTGAGGTGATGTCAATAAACACTTCATAATAGGGTGGAGAGCTAGGAGTGTAGCAAGGCGCCATGTCCACAGCTAGCTTTTTTTATTCAAGCAACACTGGACTTTTGTTATTGCTTGGCTACCTAATACCTGATATAGGCCTAGTGGTTGGCAAGATAGCGAGCAACGATTATATGCTAACACAAACTTTGCAGGCATTTCTATGCTAGTAACTTCTATGCAAGTAGCTTGCTAGCAAGAGGGGGTTAAAAACATTTAATGTTTATTTCATACAAAAATTGTGTAGCCTATTCATTTCAGAAAGTGTGATCTAGTTGTGAAATGTGTGTTTGTCTGGGCCCTCCTTTAACCTGATTGGTCGGCTGGTGTAAAAGTGACATTGATGGGTGCAGCTTTTTATCAAACGTTGAACCTTTTTGGTTTTACAGTGCTGAAAGTTCCATTGTGAAAAACAGCCGCCGTTTAAAAATTAAAGCTTGCTTGTAGACACGGCCTCTGAGATGCATTTGAGAAATAATATTTCTAAAAATGTACAGAAAGCTGTAAGAAGCAACACTGATGAACATATTGGCAAATCCAGGTGTGCCATGGGATTTTGTGTCAACCATACAAAAAAAGTGTTTTATTTTAACTGTTTTTAATCACTATATCAGTACTTCGTACGCACTCATTTCCTAATACAAGGGGAAATTCTATACCCCCAAAAAACCTTCCATCAAAGCGGACCACAGTTTTCTCAGTTTGTGTAGTTGATCATTATTCACGCAGTTGAGAATTCTTAGAGTGTGACACATCAAAGGCCCTGATTGACAGCCAGTGTGAAGGATAACAGCAAACGTTAAGACAGAGAAATCTGAGGGGGAATATGGACCACTTTCTTAAGAGATTAAGATTTAGTGAAGCTTTTTGGTGCTATATTGCTCTGTGGATTTTATGTGGAGTGAAAAACTCAAGGTTGTGGTTTCTGATATATAAAAAACGTATTTGACATATGGAAACATCCTTACAATTGATTGGTATATGTAGCAGTGCTGACAATTGTTAGTTTTAGTGATTCAGAGAATTCGCTTTTCCAGATCATTGTAGTTGAATTTATAAGATGATTTGGTGTGAGATATAATAGCGTGTGACTGTGTCCATATGAGCTGTCTCACTAGCTTGGAAGTAGGCAAAACACATCAACAATAGCAAATGTTTTAATGCTGATTCTAATTTAAGTTACATTTACAATTTCCGACTAAACGTTTTCTTTTCAACTCAATGTCAACTGTTGATACTAGGGTTGTATTCACTTTTGCATGCCACGTTTTCATTCTCAGTGCATTTCTATTTTCTTAAAAATGTTAAACTCAACTTTTTATTTATTTTATTTTTTACTCAATGGGTATGTTGCTACTTTGATGTAACTTCACAAACGTTTCTAACAAATGCTTGAATTATTTTGTTCATAAATATTTCATGAGTAATATAATTGAGTAATATAATTGAGTAATATAATTGTACCTTTACAGTGACAAGAGTGATAACACCGGTTATAGAGGCTATTTTGGATGGATGTGAAAATTGTGAATACAGGTGTGCCTTAAGATGTTGGCTTGCGCAATTGAAACCCACTGCTCTATAACACAGACAACCAGAGTGTCATAGTCAGAAGTGGATGATTAGCTAAACGTCTTGCTGCATTCACAGGTTTCTCCATCACTCTCTTAATATATGATATTATAGGGCTGCTACATCATTCATGTTTACGGAACACTTGGTTGTAAACTGTACCTTTAATTAACACTGGGTGAGTCTAACGTGATTGAGCAAAAGCAAACGTGACTTTTGTGTTCATAGCTCGTTTCCAATCCATTGGGGGGAATTCTGTCGAATAAGAAATGTATGAAGGATGTATCTAGCTACACACCTTTCTTGACTGGATCAGTCAGACCCATGCAGTGACAGTGAGGCATGTAGACACATAACCAGCTACTTCTGCTGTCAGTGGCATTGCTTAGCCTTAGCCCATAGGAAAGTAGCAACAGGTTTCGCTAGCTAACTAACAAGCAAAGGAGCTGCTTACCTTTTTCACTTTCTTCACATCCTCCTCCATCTCTATGTACAGATCCTCTTCATGTTCAGTTCAGCAGAGGATTGATTCGACAGCCCAAAGACATCTAATGTTGCCACAGTGACAGTGACATTTCCACCCAATGTGGCTAGCTAGCTAAAGGCTAGCTAGCTAATTCGGCAAATGTGTTCATAAAAAAAGAACTGAACAATCATAGTTAGCATTATTCTTCAACGTTATCAAAACACTACTGTCCTTACGTTAGGTTGAAGTACTTTTGTATAACTTTCACAACCGGCTAAGAAAGATAAGGGGTAAACAAACTGAGACAAACATCATCAACTTTTCAATCCTACCGCCATTTTGGGCGTAGAACTGCAGTCCCAGCATGCATTGCAAAGCACAGCAAAACAGTCCAGAAAAATTTAACTCTGGTGATATGCAAAACAATAATTAAAAAATAACTATATTTGAGTTGGTAAATATGATTTGCTTCATTAACTTCGCCATTATGTCTGAGCTAATAGGAGAGGATTAGGTTTTAATATGATGGGAGTGGGAGGCATCCACACAAATGAACAAGCTCAACATGCTATTTATAGTGCTCCAAAACACACTATGTAGGCCTATTTTCTGTAATGCAGGAGTTCTCCAACTTGGGGTTGAGACCCCATATTGGGAACCCTGACTGAAATTGTGTACCCCAGAGAACATCTGACTAACCTCTGATTTGATACATAATTACAAACACAAGACAGACATGTTTTGGGGACAACCACTTGATTAGAGCATTGATCAGATCACTACAATACACATTATTATGTGTTGGTATGACCTGAGATCAAGTTGGTGTGGTCACAGGAAATATTTATGTAAATTTGGGAGCTCTTATGGTTTTTATTGGTATCTATTTGTTGGTGTAATGGTGTCTAATGGTGTCATGTAACGTTTCTAATGGTCAGTGTCACAAAACCCAAAACACATTCATTTTTGATGTCTAATGGTTTATATTGTTTGTTAAAAAAAATTGCAACAAGGAATACCTTCCATTGTATTTTGTGCCCAATCACTATGGAATCTGACTATTACACGTGCTATTCTGTGTTCTGATGGGCGAATGATGGACTACCTCTCAATTGACGGCTGGCTGATGAGTTATGCCTAAAATCATTAGTTTGGCTGAACTGTGGGACACAGATGGCCTATCCAGGCATTAGTCTGCGTCATGAGTGTGGCATCTTATGATAATATTGTATGAATCAATTAGTCATTCCATTGATGAAGCTTAATATTTTCTAAGGTCTAAGCCAAGGCAACCATTGCCAAGCTCAACATATTGATAACTCTGCAATAATAACTCTTAATGAGAGCAACTTAGTAATAACTCTTTAATAAACAGCCATTTGTTACTCTGGGAAAACTATCATTACTGTGTATTATATCATACATCACACACATCTGTACATATACATCTTGTATAGCCACTTTTGATCTGTCAAAAGGTAAATGTGCATGTGTACACAGTATACAATATCTGGTATATTTGTTTTCACTTTCAAAGACTATATTTATTTTTATCTTCTGGGATGAACAGTCTGATATATTCTACAGTAAGGCTTGACATAACATTTTCCGGCATAATATTTCTCTTTTCATCTAAAAATCAAAACATACAAAAAAGAACTTTAGCACCATATGTTATTAATAATATTCATATTGTTCCCAAAAATAAAGGGTTAGTACAATACTGGACATCAGTTTTGTTTTTTAAAGAACGGGGATTCCATGAAACAATTTACTTACATTTTATATTCAACAACGACAAATAAATCATTCTTTATGGTCTCAATCTCAACAATGTTGTGTATGAGTACATTTTTATATAATGCTACATATTGTAGCAAATACTTTGCTAACTGACATTGTGCCACCTTTTTGAATACCCCAGATAAAATATATAGGAGTATCCTAATAGAATTGTGAAATACATTAACAATCTAACACAATCTAGAAATTTAATGAATATTTAACAAACCAATATTCCCCAAGAGCATTGATAACAATTTCCAAAATCAGCAGCAATTAATCTGACAACCATAGTCGCTTGATTGGAATATTAAATCCTTTTTTTAAACAAAATATTACAGCCAATTCTACAGTAACAACAAAAATAGATACACACAGGTTTAGGACATAGAGATGACAGGAATATACAACACAGCAATCACGTTCTATACTTTTACCCAAATTCCATTTTCAGAAGTACTTTAATGCTTCTGTGTGTGTGCCAAAATGATGCATTTGATTATTTCTTTATTTTATCCTCTCAGAAAAAAAAAGTAATCCTAGTGCAGTTTGAATCATACTGAATTAAATTAAAGCTTAAAACATTATGATAAACATTACATTAACAAAAGACTGTTGTTTTTTTGTGCAGTTTGATAAATCATAAGTGGCACCATTATTTGAAAGATTTGACTTTTGCTGTAAACTGTGTAGTATTGAGGTGCTTGCTCTTCCCGAGCATTGAGTCTGCAAGTTTTTGGAGGCAGGTCTTTCAGACAACGTCAAGGCCATGCTCTGTGAAAACCAGAAGATGGACCCTGCAGTCCACAATTTGTGGTAGCACCTTAGGATGTATTCGTTCAGCACCAGGTTAAGAAACAAACAAAAAAAAAACTTTTCATTTCATTCATCTGAGCATTTGGCTCAAATTCTAAACGGATGGCCATGAAAATGCACAGACTTCAACCAAGCCAAAGACTGGCCCCGCTACACATAAACGCATTCAGAGAAATTCAGAAAGAGAGAGGCATTTTACAGAAGAGAGCACTAACATGCTAGTATGTTGAGGGCCACCATACGATGATCTCTATAGGCATGCTGGGAGATGGTGGGAAAACCAGGAAACAATGGATAGTGGGTTGGCAATTGCGCCTTTCTATCGAGCCATTTAGAATCTTTTGCCTCATCTGAATGGAGATGTGAAATGATTCAACCCCATGAACATTTGTCAACATTGACCATTTCTCTAAACCTTTACTATGTCTTTCCCTTCTACTTTTTTTGCAGGCATTTTTCCATTTGGCTAGACGTTTTGTTCACAAGACAAACGACAGACAGAGAAGGTTCACGTGTTGGCACTACAAATCATTCATCTTGCAAGACAGGAGAAGGCATAGACAGTACATAACAATCATAGACCAAATTATTCAGCTTAATTTTAGCTGTCATCTGTCAAGACTGTCACTCAAACAAACCTATAACCCAAATGGTATTGAGGACATTCAATTACTATTCTTTTTTTTTCAAAACCAACTGCTTTTTAATCCAGCTCGCTCGAAAATAGAAAATGTTTAGAACTCAACGTTCAAGTACAGCAGATGTTCAATATTGCCTCGCTTTTATTTCCCCTCTGTCCTTGGAAGAACAAGAAATTGAGCATCACAGAGAAGTACCCAAATTCTGGTTCAGTTCAGTTGCACCCGTTGGAGTTAACTTCGCCATCGTAACCACTTTTTTTTTTTTTTTTTACCAGCAAACACTTTATGTTATTAGGTCACATAGGTTGTTTGGTGTCATCACCTTGGTTACCATGCTGGCACATGGTACAGTACAAGTTAAGAAAAATAGGCCCTACTGGCATTGTTGTTTGCGGAACTGGCTGCCATGGCTGAACAGAATCACCCAAAGAAACAAGGCACTACAACAAGGAGTGAGAAGCAAACGATTTGTTGTTGTTGTTTTGTCACTCTTGCTGCGTGTTGTGGCTGTTGAGGGGCATAGAAGTCTCAGCCATTTTCTCAGGTAGTCTTTACTCAAGTAAGTAAATACTGTTAACTGTGTTTAAAGTTGCCTTGCATACCAAGCTTTACACTGAGGCCAGTTACAAACCAGGTCAAAACCGGTAGGCTACTTCATGATTATCCGTGGATGACTGCCACTTGTTAATCTCTGTACACTGACTGGACACAGACTGGAGGTACAGCACCAATAGGATTCTGAAGAATATTTATGCTCATCATTCTTCTCTAGTTCTTTCCAACCACTGCTACTAGACATACAGTGAAACAGGTGGTGAACTCAAGACTATGGTCCAAATAATATAGAATGTGTCCAAAATGTGTGTTGAAACAACTGCTTAATCACTCAAGTACTTTGCTGCAAATGTCATGCACTCAGTGTTAATGTATGAATTCACAAAGTTTCATATTATCTGGCTTATACTTCTTGTATCATGTTAGACGGCATGTTATAGTGTCTTCATGAGTTGGTTTCATGTGAGGTTAAGCACCATTGAATGAAGCATAACATAGCAAATGATCCTGTATACTACGCTAACTAGCATCACGGCTATGACGAAAGGAATGAATCACAGTGTATCTGCACCTGATTTTGACATGTATTCCATATCTAAAAGGACAAGGTCAATGGAGATTAAAGAAGATGCACCATGGAATGCCAGGCAGCCAACTCACACAAAACCTGCACACTGTGGAACACATAAGAACAGGTAACCTCACCCGCGAGAAAAAAACAACAACATTTAGCAATATCCCAGCAGACGGCGGTGGACTAGAATGCAATATGGTGAGGACATGCCTTGAGGACATGCCTGGGGATATTAACTGCATTGAGAGACCCCTGAGTCAGCTAGTTCAGTGGTTTTAATCCTTGGTCCTGAGGAACCCTTGGGTTGGCTGTTTTATTGTTGTTTTTGTCTATGGTGGCCTAGCCGTGAGCTAGGTTGTTCATTTATCTATTTAGACAGCAAACTGATCACTATGAAAAAGATGAGGAAGTTGCATACTGACAGGAATATAACACAGATGTTCCCACTTTAGCTGACCCAACAGTTCTCAATAGTCAGGGCTGAACATCTCTGGCTGAAGGGTTTTAGACCCAGATGTTTAAGCTCTTCTTCATGGCAGTTCACCTCATTGCATGTTCTCACGTCAGGATCTCCAGTTATTCAGCCACAACTCCCTTTGTTCAGTACCCAGGAAGAGAATGTTTGCATGGGAATACACCCGAGCTCAGCACACTGGAGAGGGGTGGAGGGGCAGAGCAGCAACCAGGGATGGAGCCGAACTGTCGGCAAGAGAACAGAGTTGTGTGAACAGGCTAGGGAGACAAAAATACATGCACAAACATACAAATACATTTACACACACACACACACACACACACACACACACACACACTCACACACTCACACAAGCACACGTGCGCACGCGCACACACACACACACACACACACACACACAAACAATTCTGTACGCTTATCATATAAGCACATACACACATAAAAACACTCACAAACCTCCCTTTCACATAGTCTGTCCTCATGTTCTTTTCCACCCCTGGCAAGAACCCCTTCACCCCCATTGGTCTCAACCCTCATGGCATCTGCTTGTTACAGTACGATGTTACAGTACGATGTTCTAGTAGTTAGCAGGCCAACAGAGGGGCCAGACAGAGCCGAGAACCACAAGTTTGTACAGTGCTCTTGGGTATCCCTTGTTGGTGTCTTAGTACTAATGCTTCATACTAATTTCATGCCATATACTACAATGTAAAAATACACATTATATCCAGATGACTCATCAAGTAAATGGATACATTTGACTATGAAATGCATTCATTTTCCCCCCATTTTGTTGTGCAGTAGCCCTCTCTTGAGATTTTGTGTTAAGCTCCTATGACCTAGAAGGCAATTTTTTTTCTCAGGGATGAACACAGTTGTCACCCCATGGATAACCGTGGACTAGCCCCCATTGATTCAGGTGGGAGATATAGACATGTACAATTGTATGGTACACATGGCACGCTTGTACGCATTGGCTAGTTCTAGTGGTCGAGGGGGCTAGGTATGCTATTAGCAAGGATAGACAGTACTATAAGACATGCGATTTGGCTTTGTTTTGATCTGCCCTAGCAGTAGCCAGAACAGTTGCCCTGTACACCCTCGTGAGAGTAGCCTCTTCTAGGGTACACTGCTTAGAGGAGTATACCTTTCAACACTGCAACAAGTAAAGTAAAAAAGGTATACTCAGGCAAAAAGATCATAATTACAATGTGCACAAAAGAAAAGGGCACAAAAATAACACTTAAGTATAATACAATACAATAGAAATATCAACACGTGCTTGTCAAGGCTTTTTCAAGAACCTGTGACAAGTATTTGCACCCAACAAGCTTATTATTCAACCGAAGACCTCTGTGAAAAACTAAGATGGTGAAGAAAAAAGGAAGAGGAAGAGGAAGAGGAGAGAACAGGTACATATAACTCTCTAGGCAGCAGGGAATGGTGGAGGATTTCTAAAAGGCAGTCTTTGCACCACACCTCATGTTTGTGCATGTAACAGTGTGCTGTTGTGTGTGATTGTTGCTTTTAAACAGACACACCATGAGGTCTCATGTATGTCATGTACTTTGATATTAGACCTATACTTATAGCCTATAGAATCTTAGCATCCTTAAAAAAAGGTCTTTGGAATGTTTTAACTTTGAAACACAATTTCCACCTTTTGTACAACCATTGTGCTAGTCAGAGATGTAAAACAGAAAACTTTTGTGCTGTCCTCTATCCCATGCAAAGTCATATTTTTTGCCTTCAACAAATTACCATTTGGGGGAAGATAATGTAGTATCAGTGGAGTGAGACAAGTTGTCTCCTTTTGCCCCTATTCTCTTTTCTATTTCCTTGATACTTACTGAATTCACATTGTGTCACAGCACATTCAGCATGAAAATCATCTAATCATGCATGCTATTCAAGGCTACCACCAGCAGAGGGCACTGTTTATTGTGTGGACAGTATGGGTGGAACTGATTGAAAGCAGCCTCTGCCTCAGTGATATGAAGGATGATACATTTCCACTGCTGGAGATGCAATATTCATTAAATGCTTGTTATGCAAACATTGGAAACGCAAGGCTGCTTATGCGCCTGCCTTCATAATTTGAGATTCATGTGCTTCACAACAATATTGAATTGATTTGATTTGACTTGTGTGCAGTAAATGAAATTTAAGTATTTGATTACATAAAGAATGGCAGTTAGTCTTGAGGTGCAAAGAACTGACACTACTGGGACCCTCCTCCATCATTCCCATCAGGCTTTGCACCAGTCCCAAATGACAGGGACATACATATGCCCTTCACAAGTATACACAGGTTGAATCACCAATACAGTATATGCGTTCAAAACACTTCATAATAACACATTCATACGTTATCTACACACTCATACAGAAATCTCCCCAACCAAGGTAGTTGGGGCTATATCCCATTTTGAAAATTATGTTAGGTTATAATTTTTCTCTGGATGTTTTCCCAAAATAAATCATGATTGTTTGTATATAATATTGTCTTGACAGATTCTTGTTGAACATAACTCACAGCTCCTGCAGGATAACCGAATGATCAGAAAGAAAAGAAAAGCACCAAATGGAGAGAGTTCAGATCTAGAGAAGAGGAAGTACGGAATGAGAGAGTGAAAGAGTGTGTGTGTGAGAGAGAGAAGGAGAGAATGCCTTCAGAGGGAGGACTCATACTGCAGGAGCTCGTAGAGAAGTGGCCCATCCCTATACCTGATGCCCACCGCGTTGGGGCTGATGTACTGCAGCACGTTTATGGTCCTGCGCAGGCGCCGGTCCACAAAGTGAGCATCCCAGGCCGGGTAGCGCTTCCTGGGCATGTCTATCTTGATGAGGGGCCCCTCGGGCCGGATGGGCCTGCCGGCCGCATCTACAGGCTCTGTAGATCTCACCTGGAACACAGGCAGGCAGGTGTCGGTGGCGGCCTCGTCCTCGTCCTCGTAGTCTCCCGCCAGGCCCCGTGTGGGGGTTGCCTGGGAACCGCGGGGCCCCGGGGTCGGTGCCATGGGCTCAGCCTCCGGGGGCAGAGGGAGGCCCCAAAGCAGCTCGGCGCAGCAAGAGCTGGCCAGAACCCGCAGCCCGGGGCCCATTGGGTGAAGCACTCCGTAGTAGAGGACCATGCAGGCCACCCCCGAGGCAAAGCATAGGAAGACGCCGCAGAGAGCAGAGGAGGCATAGGTGTCAGTGGTAGCCGGGTCACGGTAGGCGTACCAGAGGGCGCTCAGGACGGCGTTCTCCAGCAGCACGACCGTGTAATAGGCCACCATGCGGTAGCGGGTCCGGCCCTCCCTCACGTTGAACCAGCAGAAGACATAGACCACGCCCACCACCATGTTGAATAGCACCTCTTCCCACTTGGACATGCAGAAGTCAGTGCCGCCGTGGATGACCCAGAAGGCCATGGCACACCAGTGAAGCACCACGAAGATTCCGAAGTAGATGTGGAAAACGGAAGCAAAGAGGGCGAAGGAGAGCACCCGCGAGGAGATGGTGAACAGGCGCCAGAACAGGTGCACCAAGGCACCCCGGTAACTCATGCTCTTCTTGTCATCACGTGAGTCACGCAGGAGTTTGTGGTACGAGGCTAGCACCCAGGCCAGGGACAGGAGGGAAGCCATGGCTGAGACGCCTAGAGATAGAGAGAGAAAAGGAGAGAGAGAGTGGGGTGGAGTGAGAGAAAAGAGAGAGATAGTGTGGTGGAGAGTATCGTAGATACTCCACACAAAACATAGAGGGGCCAGACAAAACATAGAGGGGAAAAAGAGGGGTAGAGAGAGAGAGAGAGAGAGAGAGAGAAGAAAGAAGAGAGAGAAAGAGGACATGCAGAGCACCAAAAGTTTGGTAGAAAGAAATGGAAAGAGAGGAAAAATTTGATCAAATTCCTGTCTGAAAGGACAGGTTTGGTGTACTACAAAACACACAACTGTCAAACACTTCTGATAAATACAATTAAGATCTTTGATTGTGATTCCACTTGCGTGCGCACTGTTATAAATCTGAATGTTGGTGTGCGTAAATGTTCTTGCTTTGCGTACGTACGCAGGCTGTTTACGCCAGTTCTACACAAAGCTTTATAAATGAGGCCCCAGCATACTACACATATGCACTGTTGATACTCAGTTGACTGCAGATATTATGGAGGACTAACAGTTGTTTGATGATTTGATATGACACCTAGGCCTTGAACAGTCAAAACAATCTGTTGTTACATAGTGAAATCTTTGAGCGTCTAGATTTAAGTACCTAACCTAACATCAACATGTTCAGACTCATAAAAAAAGTTTAAAACATTACAATGTAATGAATACATATTAAAGAAAGAGAGATCAGCCTAACTTTAAAACATGTGTTTCTTGATTCATGAAAGTGGTTAATCAGTTTAGAAATGTATAGGCCTATAGCATTTTGCATTCAAAAAAAGGTTTTTAGTCTCAAACAGAGCAATGAAACTCAAGAATCATTTAGTACACCAAGCTTGCACACGTACAGTGCAGTGCATAATAAGAACTGTTTGCAAGGGTTAGGGTTAACCCTGTCAGATTCTGTTCTGGGACCTCTCCGTTTTTGACTGCTTGCGTTTCCAGGACCTATTTGCGCAGATCCGAGAGCCCTCATGGCATGACAAATTATTATAATTGTTTAGGCTAAAATAAATAGTATTATAATTGTCTGGCTAACAGCAGGAGCAGAATGTATTCTGAATTGTACAGAGACATCTTGTTTGCTCGAGTACAAGCAATTGCCTCCAAATGCATGGCAGGCCCCAAACAGCATCAAGTTCTTGAATGGCCAAGTCAATCTGGAGATTGAAATACAATTAAACATGCATCTCATATCCTGATAAGATTTTAGGCAAAAAGGCCTCAAAACAAACAACAACTGAAGATGGCTGCGGTACAGGCCTGGCAGAGCATCACCAGAGAATATACCCAGCGGCTGATGGGATCAGTGGGTCGCAGACTTCAGGCAGTTATTAGATGCAAAGGATTGTTGAGCAAATACTAAACATTAGTATTTATTTGGACATTATATGATTTTTTCCAAAACGTTTGTAGCCCTGAAATACAGGAAATATGTTTAAAACCCCAATTGAATTAAACATGAGAATCTCTACCTTGACCCCATAGTAAATGTTTGATTTCAATTCCAAACTGTTTGAGTAACCCTAACCCTCACCCTAAAAAAAGACTTATAAAGTTATAAAGTTGTATTAGTAAATGATCACTGATGAAAAGATGTTGGTGAGTGAAGCAGGAGCTGAGCTGGACCCAGGACGTCCCGTGAGGTAAGGTAAGAGGAAAGGGCAACGGGGCTGCTGGCCAGGTTTGTTAGGAATCGGACATCACAAACCTGGCAATAGCCTACATGCAGCACATTTACAAACAGCTGTTATTTTGGTAATCTACATGGTGAAATGCATTCTTAGACATGATTACGTTGTCATGATTACAAAGATACCACTTGAAATGCATAACATCCAAGTTTATTTGTGTCTTACTTAAGACTCCAAGACCAATCTGTTCAATTGTGGTCAGAAGATTTTTTTTTTTTATGACTGATTGGCTACGGGAGGCTCATCTGTTACAATAAGTCACATTTAGGAGGATTTTACTTTTTTAACCCTTTCAATTCATATCTGAGAAAACAATCTTAATTGCTAGCAAAATAAATTCCATGTTTTTCACATCCAAGAAGATGATCTAAATATAAACCTTACTTGTGCTGGTAGAGTGCCTCCTACTGGTAGAGTGCCTCCTCACCAATTATGTCAACCTTTTTGACCCTTCAAAACAGCCCCTATGGCCCTTAATCCAAGTACTTCATGTGGACACGAGACTCTATAAATGTCTCTTTAAATGTACAACTGCAGGGACCAGTGGCGGACTCAGACTGTTTGAAGGGCAGGGGCGAAAAGAAAAAAAGGGCACCTACTGCACAACATGGGACCACATCAGTGCACATGGTCATGTTTAGACTATTGGAAGGGCAGCCAATAGGGCACATCCTCTAATTTTGCCACTGAAAAGGGCACTTTAGTGCAACGTTTTTCAACGGTGGGGGCACATGGTCAAGTTTACACCATTGGAGGGGCACCAATAGGGCACATCCTCTAATTTTCGCCACTCAAAAGGGCATTTTTGCCACTCAAAAGGGCACTTAAGCGGGACGTTTTTCAACCGTGGTCGCCCCCCCTGCCCCTCCCCTGAGTCCGCCAGTGGCAGGGACAGACTGCAGGGCCATGGTGAGTGGTAAGTAAGCTACTTCCTGTGCATATAGGAAGCTGAAATTCAACACAAACCTATACATTCACGATCAATTATGTGAAAGGACGGTTTGCTAGCTTAATCCAACCCACAGACAAGCATTGATTCTCTATGTGTTGGAGGCAATGGTTCTCTATGGGAGAAGACAGTGGTTCTCTATGGATTGACCTTTGACCCTCTTTTCACTTGCTTTAATTGGGAGAGTTCCTGAGCATGGACTGTACATAGTGGAATCATGTTTCTAGCCTCAACCTTTCTGAAGAAACCCTAACCCTGCCCACTGTTTATGTCCCCCCCGTGTGACTACTCTGAAACAAGGACATTTCAGAAGAAGTTTTTGATGCAGTTCTATCATGTGTGTGCAAACTTCATGCAGGGAGACATTTTTGCTTGGTTGCCAGCAGGTTATGGCAAAAGCCTAATCTACCATGCATTGCCAACACTGTGCTCTGTGTTAAAATTACCACCATCAATGGCCAGAAAATCTGATTTGAATAGTGTTATGTTCTTTTCTGTCGATCATGGAGGATCAAGCAAAGATGTTGCAAGATAAAGGGACACTTGCTGCAATCACTGACAGAGACAAACACCAGGATGGTAAACGGAGACATCAGGGTAGTGTTTGGCTTGCCTGAGACCTTCGTTGGCAACAATCAATGGAGAAGTCAATTGCAGAGGCCCATGTTTCACAAACGTCTAACTGGAATCACGGTGGATGAAGTACACACCGTGGTCCAATGGTAAAAAAAAACTGTGACTGCCGTGCCGATAGCACTTGTTCTTATCAAAGTTTTTAACCACGATGGCTGATGTATAGTTGATTAACTTACTTACAAATGAACTTATTGTAAATCCCTTAACGATAAAAGAGTCTGCTAAATGACTTAAATGTAAATAGTTAGTGTAGTTATGTATAGTAAGTAAGGTAGTGTTATCTATATCTCTGTTTGCAATTATACTGCTAACTAGTCTTCTCTACTGGCTATTGCAGCAAGTAGGCTTACTGCATTTCTCATTTATCTTGACTTGTTTATTCTTGACAACAAAGGACATAGATAAAATAGGATTAATTGGCCATGGCATTGGTGGTCTGTTTCTACATGACTGTTCCCACTGGTTAGACACACTGGTGATTGGGTTAGGGGACACAACTGAATGTCTCTACTTGCTATTATTGTACTTTTCCCCACAAGCGTGGAACATATCGACCACAGATGTTGAGGGTGTATCATGATTTATAGCAATATTTAGTCCTTCTCCTATCACTAGTGACACAAAGCTCTTTCCCGTCTTTCCTCCAATATCTAGGCCTAACTAATAATGTGTGAAGATTAATCATTAATTGCATATCTAATGTGTATGTATATACAGTATATGTGTATGTATATATAATGTGCAAATAAGTACAATAAAGTACAACTATTATGACAATAATCACACTAATACTGAAATCACATGATTTAGTTTAAATGATTCAAACTGAAATTATTTAGCATGGCTAATATCAATTAAAAGTATACTTCGATTCTCCCCATCTGACTGTTTGAGATATGTTAAATTGTAAATAATTAACTCCTAAAAACATCATAATTTGAACAGTAAAAAAAAAAGACAATAGACTATATATAAAACACTTTTCACACTTACTGCTTCATGCATGCAACCTGCTGAAATCAAAACAAACAACTTTCTCCAAACATGGGGCTTTAGATAAGAAGAGTGTAGAAAAGGGAGTGTCAGGGGATTTCTGCTGCCTGGTTGGATGGCAGGTAGAGCTGGACAGGTGTGTGTAGGTTTCTCTCTGTAGGAATGGATTTGAATGGAGTGGGGCTGGCATTTCCACACTGAAAGAAAACGCATTATAAAAAGTGTGCTTCTTCTTCTTCAATTAATTTGAAACTAACACATTATGCCTCAAGTCAGGCAGTGACTTTTTGTCATGAGACACTGTGCAGTTGATATTTGAAGGATATACACATTATTTGGAAATTAAGTCATGAATGTTCTTTAATTGTCAGATGTTCAATGATATTACTACGGCTATCATTAAATGTCAAACATCAAGACATGAAGACTTTAAACTGTCAAGTATGGGATGTTCTAACTCTCATTACTTTGGGTACAAATTATAATATCAAAATGCTGACATATGACAAACAACTGTTCAGTTCAGTGTTTTTATGTCTCTCTTTGATGTTTGATGGGGAATAATCAATCAAATAATCAAACAGGTTGACATACTGTATGATGTCTATGGATAAATCTCATTACTGTACTTTTGTTAGAAATTACACAGTTAATGTTTGAAGTTTAGCTTCCAAAATTGATTTGATTAATCATGACCTCTCAGATAAAGCCAAACATGTTTTCTTTAATAGAATCATGGCTAAAGAAATCAGTATCTGATTCCGATGTAATCCTACATAGATATACATATCTTATAGCAAAAAGAAAAAGGAAAGGGGGTGATATGGTTTCAGCAGGTCTGTATTAATCTCATCATCAGTACCAAATCAGTTTGGCCCTTAGAGTGAGTTTTGGTAATAACAACCATCATCATCAACTCCCTTGTGCTCTAGACAATTTAGCAATTTAATTTTAAAAAAATGCAATGTCAGAAATGTTGATTATGGGTGACTTTAACATGGACAACAGAAACATGTACTGATCTGAATTTGACTCAATCAATAACTAAATCAACCATAATGCTAAGGACCCAGTGAACGCTACGTTGATCCAGTTGTGTCTTTCCCCAAGACATCAGTGACAGTTGTCCTATTGGCCTGTGTTAAAGATGTGAAAACTAGGGGCGCTTAGATGGCGTAGTGGATTAAGCGTTGACCATGTACCGCAGGGCTCCCGGTTCGATTCCAGCCGTGGACATATCCTGCATGTCATCCCTTCTCTCTCTCTCTCACCCATCCTTCCTGTCATAATCTATACTATATCTGTCATTAAAAATATGAGTGGGACTCGAAGCTACTCAGAAAAAATAACTTCATAAAAAAATAAAAACTAGGTCTAGAATTCACCAAAAGGATTTTAGCAACTTCAATGACTAACATCTTTTTCAGAATTGGCATTCTTTTTTGCATTTTTTGTCTGCCTTAAACTATATTACTGCCTGGGCCAAAGTAAGAAATACTGACTGGCAGTCATTCAGTCAATTGAGAAACAGATTCATTGTTATGATTAAGAAAGCAAAATCTGCTTATTACTTAGATTCTCTGTATACAGGGTTCCCGCCCTGGTCTTAAAAAGCCTTAAAGTCTAAAATCCAGCAAGCTGATTTATAAGGCCTAAAAGGCCCCAAGTTCCAGCTATTAGGTCTAAGAAATGAGGTGCTAGGTCTAAAAATGTTTATTAGCTTGTCCTGCAAAGAAATCAGTCCGACCACATCTATTTACGTGGAAATGAATCAAGCTGGAACCAAAAAAATGCCAATTCGCTGCCCCCGGGAGAAATTATTGGAGAACGAAGCTACGGCAGAATGACAAAAAGCTATCATATGGTGTCGCGATAGGTCTAAAATTCTATTCAACGAGGTCTAAAAAAGGTCTTAAATTTTACTTGTTGAAACTTGTAGGAACCCTGTGTATAGTATTGATGGAAACCCAGATTAATTCTGGAAAACAGTTAAATAATTGAAATGTAGCTTCACCCCTGCAATTGATTAAGGATTTCTCAGTGGAGTACCCATGTCATAATTGATTGTTGTCTGTGCAAATTGTATAAATCGCATATGTAAATTGATTGTCCTTTGACCTTCTATTTATGTAACTGAATGTAATAAGGACATCCTTGAAAAAGAGACCCTAGTCTCAAAGTGACCCCTGGATAAATAAAGAATAAATAAAAAAAGGAAGACATGCATCAGCCTAGATCAGGGAGATAACAGTGTCTTTCTGTGTCAGGCAAGGTTAGTCATCACACAAACATATTGACAGACGTTAAAGCTTGATGGTAATTTGCCCGCCTTAGACATCTAATTGTGATAATGTTGCAAAATCATGCAAGAATCATGAAAGTGTACTTTGGTAAAAACGTTAGTTAACTTTATAGTGAACCACAGCGTGGAAATTACTGTACAACTGATTTAACTACAATTTAGCCTCGTCTGCGAGTCCTCCACACTTTCATATTGTCACACACATTGTAACACACTGCTAAACTGACAAGAAAATAGTATAAATGAGTTATGAGACTGAAAGTGGAGCGTTCCCAACATGGAACCTAGGGGAACCCCTTACACTGCAGCGTCTCTGCCCGGTTCCTCTGGATCATGATGCACAGCTGCAGCACCAGCTGGGGGGCGCTCTCGAGGAAGGTCTCTAGCAGACGCAGCATGTTGACGTCAGCATACTCGTACATCATGGCCCAGTAGAAGCGCCGCTGGTTCTCCTTTTGCCGACGACTCTGAATGCCGAGGTACATGGTGCGAATGTACCTGCAAGGAGGAGGGGGGAAAGTGGTCAGACGATTTCAGCATTAATCTTATAGTATTTTCAGTCCTGTTTTATGCTATGTTTAAGGGGAATCCTGAGGAATAATAACTATTGGCTTTTTTGGGACCAGTGGTTCAAATAAAGAGATAGGGAAGGTGTGTGTGTGTGTGTGTGTGTGTGTGTGTGTGTGTGTGTGTGTGTGTGTGTGTGTGTGTGTGTGTGTGTGTGGGTGTGTGTGGGTGGTTCCCAACTTTTTATACCGTTAAACCGTCACCAAATTTAACCATGCTCTATAGTTTAACTGTGGGATTCAAAATCACATTGTAGGCCTTTGATGGAGCCGCCAATTTCAAATAATTCATTTGTGACAGCGGCTGGTGAAAGGCGGACCAAAGCCCTCTCCTTTCCGCGGACCTGCTCGAACTCTTTCCGCGAGCAGTGCTGAAAAATTTGCTTAAAATAAATGAATAAAAACAGTGTTAAAAATACTTTTGGTTCAAATATTCAGACCCCTTCACTTTTCCCACATTTTGTTGTGTTATAGACTCAATTTAAAATGGATTATATTAAAATACTCTTTTTTTTTATTTCTGTAAATGTATTAAAATTGAAATACAAAAAATACCCCATGTATGTACAGTGCTGCTTGAAAGTATGTGAATCCCTAAATTATAAAGAAATGAGTGCAGGTGCAAAAATAAGTGAACCTCTTCAGTCAATAGCTTGTGGCACCTCCATTATTTTTTTTATTTTTTAATTTAACCTTTATTTATACAGGTAAATCAAATCAAATTTTATTTGTATAGCGCATTTCTTACAAGATGCAACTCAATGCGCTTCACACAATGAACATTTTCAGTCAATCAATCAATCAATACTGACAGAGCCGCGAGCAGGCAAAAGTAAAAACCTGTACACTATGTAGCCAGGAAAATTCCCTTGCAGCCCTCTACACATAGAGCGTCTACTAGCCAGTTTGCCTACCAGTACCCAGCGGTGGCCCCCCCCCCCCCCCCGGGGAGCCCCCGCCGCCCCACGCACCCAGCCCGCCCCACCACCAGCACACCCGGCCCAGCCAAGCAAGCACAGACCAAAGAGGCCCCGCACAAGGACGGCCAAGCAGGTGCCCCGGCGGCGGAACAGACCAGGCACACGGGGCAGCCGGGGGGCCCCAAGGGGAGGCCAAAGAAAAAAAAAGAGGTAAAGAACACATTGAGCCCCAAGGGCTCATTTTCAAGTGTGACCTGTTCACAGGCATACAACATCCACCACAAACAAATACAATACAAAACCTGGCCTACATAGTCTAAAAACTAAACTAAAAACTACATAGTCTAAAACTAAAACTAGTCTAAAATAGTCTAAGATAATCTAAACTTTCCGTCAATATGGACTAAAACTAAACTAAAACTACATAGTCTAAAACTAAAACTAGTCTAAAACAGTCTAAGATAATCTAAAACTAAACTAAAACTACAAAAACCTAAAATTAGCAGCGATAACTTCGAGTAAACGTCTCGTATAGCCACTAATCAGTCTTTGACATCTGTTTTGAGATATTTTTGCCCACTCCTCCTTACAGAGGTGAGCCAATTGAGTGAGGTTTGAGGGGTGTCTGGCATGAACTGCCCGATTCAGGTCCTGCCTAGGCCAATCCAAAACACAAATCTTCTTTATCCTGAGACATTCTTTGGTAGATTTGTTTGAATGCTTTGGGTCCTTGTCTTGTCCTTGTCTGGTCCTTGTCTTGTTCTTGGCTGCTGGCTTCTCTTCAAAGATCTTGTGGTATACCTCAAAATTCATGGTTCCCTTAATGATGTGGAGTCGGCCAGGTCTAGAGGAGGAAAAGCAGCCCCAGATCATGACATTCCCACCACCATGCTTGACTGTTGGGATAAGGTTCTTTTGGTGGTAGGCAGTGTTGGGTTTTCGCCAAACGTAGTGGATTTGATTGTGACCAAAAAGGTCAATTTTGGACTCATCTGTCCAGAGAATGGACTTCCAGAAACCTTCAGGCATGTTCAGATGGTCTCCGGCAAAGTTAAGGTTAAGGTATTTCACCTTGGCAAAACACTCACCAGGAGGCATTGTTGAGTATTCTAATGGATAGGCCATGTGTTGTTTAAGATGATTTAAGACAGGGGTCCCAAAAGTGTTTTCTGTGAGGGCCAAATAATTTTTCCTTTTTCTGATGGGGGGCCGGGGTCGGTCTGTAACAGAAAAGTGACTACCATTATTATTGTGGAGATTTTATATTTGTTTATTATGCCCCCTAATGCTAGATTAGTTCATTATTTAGTTATGCAATGTACTGACAAGTGGGCATTACTTTTCAAGAGATATATAGCCCATTAAAAGAGCATTATTTATATTTCTGGAAAAGACAGTTTTTGTTCATATTCATTGCTATTGAAATCAAAACAGTGGGCTTACCTATGCATATTATTCAGTGTGAACTGCTTCTGGCTGGGGAGAAGTCCAATGTCAGGTTCCATTCCTGTCACAGCCAGTCTCAAAGACTGATGCAAATGTTCATCAGTGAGTCTTGATCTCATCTGAGTTTTCATCATTTCCGTGCGTGAAAAGGTTTGCTCATAGATATACGTATGCCAAAAAGTGTGGACATCTTCATTGCATGCCTTTTGATGTTTGGGTATGTCTTGTTAGGGAGGGCAGCATAGAATTCAATGAGACTGTTGGGTTTGAATGTGTCTTTCAGAATATCACAGTTCTGTAACTCAGCCAAATCAAACTGATAAGAAGGCAGGCCTTTGATGGCAAAGGCGTTCTGGAAAAGACAGATTTCTTTAGCGTGGATATGTTGCTCACGGAATCGCACTTCCACCCACTTTTCAGCTGAGAATGGGGCTGCTGGTTCCTCAACTGAGAGGCTTTGGGCAGCAGGGAGATGGCCCATGGGTGAAGTCTTGCTTTTGCACTTGTCCCACAAGCAGTGCTAGTTTCACCTCAAATGCTTTTATGTGGGAATACGTCACAAATTAGTTTCCCCTTGTCTTGGAGCTGCAAGTTGAGGCCGTTCAACATTTCTGTCACATCTGTTAAAAAACGCGAGGTCCCATTTCCATTCTGGGTCGATCAGCTCTGGGATAGTTTTGCCTTTTGTCAGAAGAAAGGCATCTAAATCGAAGAGAAAGGTTTGGAACTGACTGTGCTTAAGTCTGTTTGCTCTGATGAAGTTTATACATGACACCACCACCTTCATAACAGATTCCCACTTCAGAACTTTGCAGCACAGTGCTTGCTGGTGAATCAGGCAGTGGACTTGTGGTGGGGGGGTGAGACCTCGTTCCTCCATTTCTCTGTTCATGCGTCCTATTAGCCCCTTTGATGCTGGCCGGCTTAGACCAGTCTAGATCCAACTCTTCCATCATTTGCCACACTTTACCAAATATATCCTCTCCTGTTGTAGTACCTCTCAGACTTTGTAGGGCTGCCAGCTCCTCGGACACTCAAATTCTTTAGTTTTCTCCTGCAGCTGGGCATATACATTCCCCATTTCTTCAATTCATCTTGTGATTATACTTGCGGACAGACTCGCCGCATTTAAGACATCTTTCTTATCCGGACATACCTCCTCTGCGACCACATTCATACATTTCTTGACAAACTCACCATCACTGAATGGCCTATCGCTGGTTACAATCAGTTTAGCTACCTGAAAACTGGTTTTCGGATGACTAGTTTAACTGGGTTTGGCATACAAACATTCTGCTGAGCTGAATATTACTTTTTAGCATCAACACTTTGTCTGCTCTCATTTGGCCTTGCAAGCTAGCATACTTGTCTTTGTATAGACTTCATAATGTCGGCACAGATTGTATTCTTTGTGACAAAGACACTGCTTCTTGACAGATGAGACAAACAGCCTTTTCTTTGCATTGAACAAACAAATAATCACTTGTCCACTGTTGGTTAAATACCCTGCATTGTGAATCAACTTTTCTCTATCCCAACCGTTTGGCAATTTTGTTGTCTCTTTGAATTTTCTTGCTAGCTCGTGTGCACCTGCCTTAGGTCAGTGGCACCTGCTTGATCACGATGGAACGTCACGTTCAGGCCCCCAAGTATTTGCAAGTAAATAAAAATGTAATTTGAATAATCTGTCTTTCTGTCTGTGTTCGTAGTTTGCAATGTTTGAAAAGTAGTACAAATATCCATCTGATATATCTATGTACAAGACATTTCACTGTACATTGTATCCTACCTCAAATACATTATCAAGCGGGGTAAATACACTTGATTACATTATATACTGTATTATAAATATCATTTTATTTGTTCCATGTTGCACAGGTCGGTGTCATGCGTGTTAAACATGGGGATGTGTGTATTTTGATGTTAGCCCCCCGGGAAGTGAGGCAAATGAATGAATGAAGCAGTGCGCAATTGGGAGTGTGTATCTCCATATATCTCACAATATCTCATATCTCACAATGGTGCCAACATATGCAAGATGGAAATTTACACATTTCATGGCAAGAGAATACAGAGATTTGTGGCAAGAGAGAGTTTATTCACCCAACAATTGTTAGTTCACTGCACATTGTAACATACTAGTTCTTATTTACACGTTTATTTGTCAAATACACGCTCTGCATGTTTCTATTCATGATGATCATTTCTGTGATTCATGTATATAGCCTATTGCATTATTTTTACAGCTGTAAATAGTGCCATTGAATGCACAATGCACGTCATTTCAAGCGACTTTGCAGCAGCAGAAACCGCGAATACATTATCAATACATTATATACTGTATTATAAATATCTGTTCGTTATATAATATTTGTTGATGATTACAGAGATAATCAAATGTAGGCTACTGCAATAATTTTTCTGTGATAGCTATAGCATACAACACACAACTGGGAGACATACTGTACAGTTTATCATTCATAACTGTACATACACATATCAGAATATCGTATCACTATTGCGTATGTAACTTGGGTAAACCCACTGTGGAAAGCCAGCTTCAGATCCGAAGGGATTGGGAGACATACTGTACACTTTATCATTTTCATAACAGTCTGTACATATACATATCTTATGTATTACTATTGTTATATATAGCCTATATATAAACACATTATGTTACACATATCAACCTTATTAACTGAATCTAATGCACTGAAGCAGGAAGATTCAGCACAGTGTGTGTGTCCCTGCGACCTCTGCTGATATGGAAGAGAATTGCAGTAGTGTTAAAACTACTCAAATAAACAGCATTAGCTAGGCTAGAGTATATTATTTCTACTGGAGGAGTCTGTTGGAAGGAAGGGTCGAGTAAAATTCACCAAGACACATGGTAGCTACAGGGGTGCTGCAGTAACTTAGAGGGGACATTTTTGTTTTGTTTTGTCTTGAATTGAAAACTTGTGTAGGCAGAATGTTTGTAAAGACACACCTTGGCCAAAACAAGGCCAGCCCTCATGTTTTGGATCAAAACGCAATGTTTACCTTCCACAATGAATTGCAGAGACTACGGATTGGGCCTTTAAAGGTATACTGTGTGGGATATGACATTAATGGCAAAAACGAGAGGGGCAACGCTACCAGAGGCTTTAAAAAACGGAGACGCAACAGAATACAAACACAGAATAGCGTGTGTTAAGACTGAGCCCATGCGTCACAGTTTTGTTGTGTGGTCTGTGGTGGTCTAATGGTCTAGCACCGTAGCCTACGGTGTGTTTGTGTGCCCATGTTGGCATGGGTTTGAATCTGGCCCGTGCCCTGTTGACATGCCCATCACTGTCTCTATCTCTGCCCCACTCAAAAATACCCTTAAGAAAAAAAAAGCATCTCTGATAGAATTCAAATAGTTTTGTTTCTCATCCCCGGCAGCTGTTTACTTTAGGCTAGTTTTCAGAGTGATGGAACCAAAAAAGAAGAAACCAAGGCACATGGAAGAAATTAAGTGAAAGTGAAGGGCAGTGAACAAAGTGGGCGCTCTCATTCTCTCTCTCTTTCTTAAATATATTTTAAGAAAGTTGTTTTCACAGGTGTGAAGTCATATCCCAGAGTCTACCTATAAGTCTGAATACATCATACATCTACATGTAATAATTTTGAGAAAACACTAGAGGGCATACTCAACTACAATCCTGTATTTAAAACCTGCATTCATCTGCATTCAATGTGACTCCATTGATTGTTGCTTCTAAATGGTTCAGTGTTTAACATCATGATGTGAGTCAATCCTCCACAAATACATTTTCTGCACACACATGCAAAGACAAGAACACTTACGCACAAATAACCACACATTCCGTCCTCCTTGTATGTACAGTAATCATTTACAATCTTAAAATATTGCCTACCATTAACCTGCTTTTGCTTTCCTGAAACTAACACACACCTACACTGTCCTCTACAACTGATGCTGCATAAGCCTAACACTAACAGACCTGAATCAGCTAATGGGTAGTGGATAGTGAGTTGGACTGGTGATCAGAAGGTGATGAGTTCAAATCTCACCTGGGAACACCACCACTAGTGTGTCCTTGAGTAAGGCACTTAGCCTAAATTACTCGAGGGGACTGTCCCTGTAATCTAATAATAATAATTGTAAGTTGCTTTGGATAAAACCTGCTAAATGGTTACAATGTAATGTAGGGATGCTTGGTGGGGTAGGGTCCCTGGTTTGATTCTGGCTGTCAACATATCCTGCATGCCATCCTTCCTGTCAATCTCTACTGTCTCTATCCCATTAAAAGCAGAAATAAAAAGTAATGTAAAGCCAAAAGGCCTCAAGCCCTGGATTCATAGGATCAGGTGTGTGAATAATAATAATAATAATAATAATAATAATAATAATAATAATAATAATAATAACCTTTTATTTGTATAGCACTTTTCTTGCAAACGTGCAGCTAAAATGCTGGGCTAGACCATAGATGTGCCACCCTGTGTGTCCTCAGGACAAGGAATGGAAAAAAAACACCTAGGTTTCTTCGCAGTTTCCTCATTCACACAATGTGCATGTGGTCCCCTACTAAGGCAAGAAAGTGTTAGTGTAAGTGTGTAAGAGTGCCACTCTGCTACTATGGCTCTCTGTTGTCTGCCTTCCATAACAAAGCCATCTGTTCAGAAACATTCATTCAAGTGGGCCTTTTGGTACAACACTTGCTTAGTAATCCCATGAGTTTTTCTTATCTTATCTAAAACATATTAGTCCAATGTGAGTGTGAGGCCATGGTGAGGAAATGCAAAGGTCAGGGAAGAAGCTAGAAACGATTTACATGAATGCCCATACAAGAACTCTACAACAACAAAAAACAATAAAACATCTAAAGTATCACAAGTAGTTCCTAGTTACTGTATGCAAGGATAATGAGCAGCCCTTTCACACACCATCTGTGAATGACACTGATCATGAAACAGTCTCACTGAGTCTGTTTCAGTATTTGATCGACAGACTTGATTTGAATGGGGGACGTGCATAAAGATGTTGTTCCTACAATTTGAACGTCTTTTAACACAAATTTTCTACAATTATAAGAAAACGGTGGTATCACAACATATACTAGCACAGCCTTATACTGTGGTACCTGTGTGGAGGAATAATGTCAGCGATGGTAAGCACTGAATGCCGTCGCTCCATTTTTTGGAACATTCACCATTACCAGAAATGAAATGAGGTTTGGGTTGTTGCATCATTTGTTTGACATTGTTTCTTGCTTGAAGTGAAATGTTTGCTCTGCTAAAATGTACCATCAAACTTCACAGTGGAAAGCTGGTATTACTAGATTTATGGGATAATGATAACCCTGGTTAGGTCACCCAACCAGAACAATGGATAGTGCAGCTGAGACTGAAACTAGAGACTAATTAAATCAAGCTCTAGTCATAATCAATGCTGTACCACTACCTTTGAAAACGACAAGCCATTGACGCACACACTATACTGAGTGAAATGCAATATGTAGCTGAGGGCTTTGATATGGCTAATTAAGATTGTAATCGTCTCTGGGTTTGGGCTTATTGTGGATTGCAATGCTGCAATTGGAGCCGCCAATTATGCAGACAACGAGCAAACAACAAAGACAAAGAAAAATCATCATGAGCTGTGGTCAATGAAGCGCACATATGTCCTAAAATTGTGCTGTAAACCTTCTCAAACTATCTATCTGACAAAAACAAGTCAAAACAAGTACTGTAGACAAAACAATGCAGGACTGTTATTCCTGCTACCCCAGAGGATAGACACTACACTGTTAACCCCACTTTGCCCTTTGAGAATACAATCACTGGAAGCTCCATACTAGTTAAAGTGGTTTGTGGCTCCTATAGTAGTGGCTCTACCTCTGTGTATTGGTGGGAACTGTAAGGCCTGAGCTGGCAGAATGTCCAAATAAATCTACCACTTGATGTGAAGGCATTCAACCGAGGACAATAGCGTAGCAAGGACAGAAATAGCCTGGACAGTAGCCCTCTCAAAACAAGGAACGAGGCTGCATTTCTAAATTCAGACAGTAGTAAAAGTGTAAGAGTAATTTAAAGGTCCACATTAGTCATGTTGATGGTTTTTTTAACTGATATGTGACATTCTGGGGCTGTACAATGTTATTGCACAATTATTCAAGTCTGAAAATGGCCATTTAGGTATGTGTATTTTGGGCAATACATAATATTTTCTTAGGGCCTCCTAAAACAGTTTCCCACATGTTGTGACGTATGACATTTCGTTTAGCTATAGAGCTCCAGTGTGATGTTGCTAGCCTGTGTGACGTGGCTAGCGCCCAGAGTCAAACATAACCGTCCGAACCCTGTTCACTGGCTTTTCTGCGACTGAGTCAAACAACCGTTCTACACATTTTATTGAAAATTGCTCCTAGCTTTATCTGCCATTACTTTCCCAAATAGCTCTGTGAATGACTAATGTCACCACTCAGTGCTTTTTTTCAAGAAAATCCAGGAAGAAAACTGGCCCGGCCTGGGCCTTTAACACAGTTGGCCTATTTGAAAGTCACACTGGCTTTGAAGTGGTTCCAGACGCTGCATTTGAAAGAGGGGAGAGAGAGGCATATGACAGCAGCTGGTGAAAGCGGGAACTAGTCGGCAACCGATCAAAATGTTCAGACTTTTATTCTGAAAAATGTCAATAAATGTCAACGTTGTTGAAAATCAATAACACACTCGCTAGTCAAGTCAAAATATTGCAATGCAATGCACTAACTAGGTAGTAGTGGGGATTACTCACCGAATGCAATATTTTGGCTTGACTAGCGAGTGTCAGTGATTTTCAACAACGTTTACATTTATTTAAATTTTTCAGAATAAAAGTCTGAACATTTGGTCAGTTGCCGACTTGTTCCTGCTTTCACCAGCTGTTGTCACATATGTTGTTTATGTTTTGTCTTATTTCAGAAGAGGGTTGTTTAAGTTTCAGTGTCAGTGAAATTGGGTCAAGTGGAGATCAATTGCTCATGATTATTATGTTGGCTGGCATGAGCAGTTAAACCTACCTGACCCCACTCCCCAGACACAGAATATTAAACAATGGCTAATTCCCACGTTCCGTTGCTAAAACATAATTTCTGTTATGTTGTCATTTTTTCTCTGATTTATTCGAATGATTAATTTAAGTGTACAACCAGACAGGGAACATGATATGATGCCAGAATTACATTTTCATGCCTTACCATTGCTACTATTAGAGGCACCAGGCAAAAAAGTGTTCAAAAAAGTGTTTTGGATGAAAAAAAGCTGCCTCTTTCATGTCTTCCAGTCAGTCACTCAATTAGATAACACAGAGAGACAGCCAGAGTTTCCCACGAGAAGGGAGTGAGGCTGTTAGAAGATGTTTCATGGTGATGTTTCATGCTACAAGTAGTTGAGGTCACTCCAAAACGGTGGACAGACAACCAGGATAAAGTCTTGTCTACAACATCATTTGGATTCTCACACACCAGCTGACAAGGTAGGCATAATATTTTGCTGTCAGGTCTGTGCATTGCAAACATAGTTTCGGAATTGAATATGTAACAAATGAACAGAAAAGGCAATTGTACAACGTTGCAATCCTAAACAAATCCTACAAATCCTTTCACGCCTGCGCCCCCCAGTACCTAACTGACCTCCTCCCCCAGCATACCCCTTCCCGGAACCTGCGGTCCGCAGACATGTGCCTGCTATCCACCCCCCGCACCAACCTACGGACCTTTGGGGACAGAGCATTCAGCGTGTCTGCACCTACTCTCTGGAACTCCCTCCCCACAGTGATCCGCAATGCCCCCACCTTGGACTCCTTCAAACTAGCCCTCAAAACCCATCTGTTCTCCAAGGCATTTGGCCCCTAGTCATTGTTTTAGTTTTTAGTTTTCTATTTTGTCTGTCCGTTTTCATCCCCCTGTACAGCGTCCTTGGGTTTTTGAAAGGCGCTATATAAATTAAAGTTATTATTATTATTATTATTATTATTATTATTATTATTAAACACAGCCCAGATTCAACCGCTATATATTCTGCCAATACCGTAACTTGATGCACAGGAAAATGTAGCTCACGGAATAGTGGAGGGGAAGGGAATGCTGTCTCAGGACATTGGGCACGGGGAGAGGGAAAAGATGGAACGTTTTGGGATCAATAGCTCAGGCCTCTATCCAGAGGAAAAGCCTGGCATTTTGTGACATTTTCAGTCCAACTGGTAAATGTCAGGGAGGGCTAGCCGACCCCAGCCACTAATAGCATGCCACAGAAATCCACGCAAGCCCTCCATCTCACTAGCCTAGTTTTCATTCATCTATTTGTTTCAGTGAAGGGTTTCTGTGGTCCACTTCTGTGGTGCCTCTTTCTGCAATATTGGCCATTAGTCCATACGGCCTCCGACACTAAGGCTGGATTGCACCAACGTGGTTTAACTTTTAAACTGGTTTAAATAAAGGTTTATCTACTAATCCTGTTGCCCCAAACTTTAAACCTATCTTAAACCTAGTTTGAATTTAATCCTGGTTTAAATCTAAGCCTCTGGTAATCCAGGTTTAAACCTGGTTTAAATCAAGTCTGTTGCACCAGTAGTTTTAAACCTCGATTAGCAATTACATTTATACCACCCCTGGAGGAGGTTTATGTTAGATTTATTTCACTGACAACATGGCTGCGTATCTTCGCAGGATGGGAATAAAGGAACAGGTTTTTTGTGGGAAACTTCAAGACAGATTAAACCCAATTGAATTGTAATAAATGTTAATAATACTTTTAGCATGATATCATTTTATATTGATATAATAAGTGCATAATTCAATAGTGAGTTTTCCCAACGGTATAGCTTTACAAAATACTGTTTACTGTCATACAGTGTGGTGCAAAACATTAGGCACCCCTGATTTAAATGTCTGTTACAATTAATCTCCAAGTGATTGAAAGCAAACCTGAACACTAAATGCTACAAAGTTAAACATGACACCGTTCTGCAAATTTTAAAGCAAGTTTTCTTTTTCTTTTCATTTTTCAGAGTTTTTAAATGATAAAAAAGGAAAAGGGTCCTGTGCAAAAGTTTGGAAACCATTTTGGATTATTCTTTGTTACCTTTTGAGGGCGGCTGTGGCTCAAGTGGTAGAGCCGGCGTCTAATGATCACAAAGTCGGCAGCTCGCAGCGGTTCGAATCCCCGGTGGACCACGTGTTGAAGTGTCCCTGAGCAAGGCTCTAAACCCCTAATTGCTCCAGGGTCGCCTATAATGGCTGTGACCCCTTGCCTAGATGAGTCAGATGATCAGCACGGCAATTGATGGAGCAGCAGCGCTGGCAGGACACAAGCTACAAAGCTGCATCTGTGGATGGAAAAAGATAACATCAGAGAAGGGTCTCAAGATCCATCAGGGCAGGAAAAAGTGCTTGCATCCAGTGGCAGGACAACCACCACAGTCCACAGGATATCCGAACCCCAGACGAAGCTCAACCAAATACAGATCCACCAAGGGGCATGAGCCCAGAGCCCAACCTTCCACAACTAGCAGCAGAAAGGAAGATGGATGGACGAAAGCCTCAAATCCTGTGGCCTAAATCCTGCTAGAAGAAATGGTGGGAAACCATCAACACAGACCTCGTCCATCTTCTAGAAGGGTTGAAAGGAGGTGTTGAAAGAAAACTGGAAAAGATGGGAGAGAACATTTACAGCTACGGGGAGGAGAGATTTGGGTTAAAAAGCAAGAAGGAACCAGCCGCCAAGCTCAAATCCAGGAGACAGCAAGAAATTGAAAGACTTGTGAAAGAAAGAAGGCTGGAAAATAGTGGAGAAACTCCAGGGAAAACATCAAATGGGCACGAATGGAGATCAAACCCAGCAAATCTCGCAGCATCTCAATTGCCAAGGGCTGGCTCACCAACGAGAGTTTCTGCATTAATGTAGAGCTAATATCAACAGTCCAGGAGAAGCCCATCAAAGGCCTTGGACAATTGTACAATGCGGAGCTCAAAGACGCCGAACAGGTGGAACAACTCAGGCAAGATACAATCAGTGGCCTGAGGCAAATCAACAACACTGCTCTCCCAGGGAAGTTGAGCCTGTGGTGCTTTCAGTTTGGGCTGCTGCCGGGTCTCATGTGGCCAATTACCATCTACGAGGTCACTCTATCCCATGACAAGCGGCTGGAGAGACTGGTGAAAAAAAGTGGCTTGGGCTACCAAGATGCCGCAGCAGCGTAGGGCTGTATTGGAATGGAGCCCTCTCTCTGCCAATCTCAAGCCTGGTGGAGGAGTACAAATGTGCCAAAACAAGGCTGGTCATGACACTCACGGAGTCCCGGGATCCTTTCGTAAGAGGTGCTGCCCCCACCCTAGCAACAGGGAGGAAATGGAAGCCCGCTGTAGCAGTAGCAGAGGCAAAGGCCGCCCTCAGACACCAGTACATAGTGGGCCACGTCCAACATGGCAGAGGGGGCCTCGGATTGGGAGCAACAACACCCACATGGTAGTTCTGTTTTATGTGATACATCTATGTCCTGTAGTTCTGTTTTAAATTGTTTATAACATCTGAGGCCGTATTTCCCTGTGGATTTACTTGCCCAGGGACTGCTGATGCAATTTAGCTACCCAGCTAATTCAGGGAGCGTCAATGACTGTCCATTGTCCCTTTTAAATAAAAGAAAAAAAAAGGCCACTCCAACTGAACGCTGGCAACTGGTGGTGGAGAAGGTGCGCCACCAGGAAGAAGCAGATAGGTGTGCCAGCGCAGTCTCCCAAGCCCAGCAAGGCCGCTGGATGAGGTGGGATGGCGTAGAGAGGAGGAAAATCACATGGAGTGAGATATGGAACATGGATTCTAACAGGCTACGTTTCATCATCAGAGCCACATATGATGTCCTTCCCTCTCCAACAAACATACATCTCTGGTTTGGAGAAGATCCGGCCTGTCTCCAGTGTGCAGCCCCGGCAACCCTCAAAAACACCCTGGTGGGTTGTAAGACCAGCCTAACTCAAGGGAGATACACCTGGCGCCACAACCAAGTACTGAAATGCCTGGCCTCAGCATTTGAGTACAAGAGAGTAGCAACCAACTCCATGCCCCTAAATGCCCAAACCACTTTCCCACACCCAACATCCTTCATCCGGGAAGGAGAGAAAAAGCGGACTAACTCCTCACTTCCAGACACAGGTCCACTGAATGCAGCCAGGGATTGGGAAATGCGTGTCAACCTAAGCCAGAGGCTCACCTTCCCATCCCACATCACAGTGACCAACCTGCGCCCCCAGATCTGGTCCTCTGGTCCAACTCCTGCCGGCGTGGCCTCATCGTTGAGTTGACGGTTCCTTGGGAGGATGCCGTCGATGAGGCATACAAAAGGAAAAGGATGCGGTATGCCAACCTGGCAGCTGAAGCAGAGGAGCAAGGCTGGAATGCAAAGGTGTGTCCAGTGGAGGTGGGATGTAAGGGGCTTTGTAGCCAGTTCCACCACAAGGTTCCTGAAGGAAGTAGGCATCAGAGGGCAGGCCCAATGGAAGACAGTTAAAGAACTTGCCGCTGTCGCCGAAAGGAGTAGTCACTGGCTGTGGCTGAAACGAAAGGAGACAGTGTGGGCTGCCAAATGACCACATCATGTCACCATTTGACACACACCCCCGGGTCTGATCATCCTGTGTTGGGCCGAGGGTGTACAGGTGGTCTTCACCGAATCCAACCCCACCCAAGAGGTCATCTTCACACCCACTCCGGGTAAGTTGCATGCTGAATCTTCAGGGATTGTAACACCTAGTCCTATTAAGCAACCTGGACTTGCTTTCAATAATAGTGGTCATATGTCTTTATTCCCTGTGTTTTACTGTAGTACTCATGTTCATTCATTCATGTTCCCTGTGTTTCAGTCCACAAACAATATTAAGAAACACATTTGGTTAGAAAGTAGTCAGACACATTTGAGGTCGCTTGCTCTTTGTCTAACACACAGCCCGAGCCTGACACACAATTCTAAAAACACGCACACTGTCGGTGTGATGATAACTCTCTCAACCCTCCCACTTTGCTACATCAGTGGGCTATGAACACATACTTCCTCACACACCCATCACACACACTCTCCCTCTCTCTCTCTCTCTCTCCCCCACTGCCATGTCATTGTAATGGGTGCTCTCGCCCAGGCACACTTGTCAGATGCCTTGGCTCTCTCTCTCTCTCTTTCCTCCTTCCTGACTGTCGTCCAGCCCTTTGTCCTTTTAGCTCCATAGCCCTGAACATGGCTCCCTATGAATTATTTGTGGCAAGATCATAGCGATGGCTCACGCCTCGTTAAGCAGCGTACGCATGGCCTAACAGCTCCACGCCGCGCCGGGTCATGTTCCAAGCCCGGCCGTCTGCCACATCACTACAAAGACGAATCCCCTGTTGCCCTGTCGCTCATGCCACCTTAATTGCTGAAAAGATAAGGTGGATTAGTACGTATTATTAAGCTACTAAAGAAAGGATAAACATAGTTTTTGTGCAAAGATGTAGGTTATTGTTTTAATTACAAAAGATGAGGTGCATGAGAAGGCTACGTGTTGAAGAATCCTATATTTGTCTGTGTGTATAGCTAAAAGAAAAATGCTGGATAGCTTCCTGACTATTTTGACATGGTTTGTTTCTAAATCAGCTGAAACTACACCAATTATGTCGACATTGAAAATAGAAATGCTCTGATCTCTGATCAACATTTGTTGTTGGGTAAACTCAAGTTGTTTCTCTGGAGGTAACAATAGAGCATTACCTAACAAACAAACACACACACACACACACACACACACACACACACACGCACATCCATCTGTGTGGGTGACTGCCCCAGAATGTTTCATGCCTCCCTCTCCTCCAAAGTCATTGACCTATGAGTCATCTGGCCACCCTTACACTAATCCCTTGAGTGGGTGTTGGGTATGATAAGCAATAAACACACACACACACACACACACACACACACACACACACACACACACACACACACACACACACACACACACACACACACACACACACACACACACACACACACACACACACACACACACACACACACACACACACACACACACACACACACACACACACACACACACACACACACACACACACACACACACACACACACACACACACACACACACACACACACACACACACACACACACACACACACACACACACACACACACACACACACACACACACACACACACACACACACACACACACACACACACACACACACACACACACACACACACACACACACACACACACACACACACACACACACACACACACACACACACACACACACACACACACACACACACACACACACACACACACACACACACACACACACACACACACACACACACACACACACACACACACACACACACACACACACACACACACACACACACACACACACACACACACACACACACACACACACACACACACACACACACACACACACACACACACACACACACACACACACACACACACACACACACACACACACACACACACACACACACACACACACACACACACACACACACACACACACACACACACACACACACACACACACACACACACACACACACACACACCGTAACCAGGATTAACTGCATATATCATCTAAGGCAAGCCAGTGGGAGGTTTGGATGCTCAAACTGCCCTCATCTCTTGTCATAAGATGATTCATAATGGGATCTCTGATATTATTTCAGCCAGAGAGACGCTACAGTGGAGCCCTCATTGTTGTCCTTAGTGGAACTGGCTGTAACACAAATGTAACCAAACATTACCTGTGGGCTTTTGTGAATGTGTGTATGTGTATGTGTATGTGTGTGTGTCTGTGTGTGTGTCTGTGTGTGTGTGTGTGTGTGAGTGTGTGTGTGAGTATGTGTGTGTGTGTGTGTGAGTATGTGTGTGTGTGAGTATGTGTGTGTGTGTGTGGGTGGAGGCTGTGTGACGGTAGCTCAGATGAGTCACTCCTTGAGTCACTGAGACCAGTTACAGGAGCACTCTCTCTGGGGCTCAGCAGTGCCTTGACTATCAACAAGGCATAACCCTCACACACACACACACACACACACACACACACACACACACACACAGACACACACACACACACACACACACACACACACACACACACACACACGTTGGTCTCTGTTTGCTTTCCTGGGAGGTGTGGGTGGCTATCATTCTCTTACTTATAGTGTCAAATGCGAACCTCTCCCTCCCTTTCCCTTTCTCTCTCTCTCTTTGAGGTTTCCTCTCATCCTCCTCCCTCAGTCCTCATCCTCATCTATCAATTGCACAGGCAAATACAGTACAAGATAGCTGTCTGTTTTAAGACTATCTAGTTCAACTTGGACTACTGATACCTGTCTTGTGTATTAGTAATAGTGTGATAGCTGTCTGTTTTAAAAACAAAGGCTTCAGAGTAATTCTAGTGAAACTACCAGTTTCTGGACCTAAGTAGGTGCTAATTTGTAGTAGGAGGAGACTTCTATCTCCCCTATATAGTAGATAGACCAGGGCCAGGGGGATCATACATGTGACTAGTGAGAACACCTGTCAGTCGTTCTCATTAGTGCTCGTTAGTGGGGAGGGGCTACAAGCCTGCTAGTGTCCATAAATATCTGGCCTGTCTGAGAGCGACAGCCTCCTGACACTAAGACTCGTGACAACAAGACAAGGGAGTCTATCTGTGGGAGTCCATCGAGGAAGGCCTGAGAGGAAGCCAGGGTACTAAGTACCTTCTCTTCCAGTTGTTTGCAGTGCTGCTGTCTTCTCTTGTTACATCGGTCTACTGAGTGCGCTTAGCAACTCCTAGTTCCGTTGGTTCTTTAGCCCTCTTCCCCTCTACGGACTTTTATCACAATGTGCTTTCTCCCTATTCCTGTTCTTCTGACACTCAGGAGGACACCTAGACGCTACATCCACCCTCGCAACCCTTCCAATCTCATCTACCCACCTTCTTCTACTGACCATGACTTTATCGCCACAGGCGGTCTCTGGAATTGCCAGTCAGCAGTCCGGAAAGCTGAGGCTATATCTCAGCTTATGCATCTCTCATGGCCCTCAATTTCCTCGCTCTCACTGAAACCTGGATCACACCTGAAAACACAGCTACACCAGCAGCCCTCTCTGGCGCCTACTCCTTTTCTCATTCCCCTAGACCCTCTGGTCGAGGGGGAGGCACAGGACTCCTCATCTCGCCCAAGTGGTCACATACTGTCCTTCCCCTGGCACACCTGTCTATATCCTCCTTTGAATTTCATGCTGTTTTTGTCTCCTCCCTAGTCAAACTCCACATTGTTGTCATCTATCGCCCCCCAGGCCAGCTCGGTGACTTCCAAGGCGAGATGGATGGCCTTCTCAGCTCCTTCCCTGACGATGGCACTCCGCTTGTACTACTAGGTGACTTCAATTTCCAATCAGAGAAGTTTCTCTCATCAGTACTTGACCTTCTCCTTTCCTTCGGCCTTACCCTGTCCCCCTCCCCTCCGACTCATAAGGCAGGCAATCAGCTCGACCTTGTCTTCACCAGATCTTCCCACACTTCCAACCTTACTGTTACCCCTCTTCCAGTTTCTGATCACCACTTTATATCCTTCTCCCTTCCCCTCAAAACCTCCTCTTCCCTGTCAGCCCCTAACCACTTAAGACCCTCTCGTCATAACCTACGTACCCTATCCCCCATCACCCTCTCTTCTTCTGTCCTATCCTCCCTACCCTCTGTTGAATCCTTCTCCCTTCTATCCACTGATGCAGCATCCTCAACCCTCCTGTCCGCTCTCACCTCATCCTTCGACACCCTCTGTTCACTAACCTTGAAGCCAGCTCGATCCTCTCCTCGAGCTCCCTGGCTCTCTGAAACGCTACATGCTTGTAGACTAGAGCTCAGAGCAGCTGAGAGGAAATGGAGAAAAACTGGCCTTTCTGATGACCTTAACCTCTATCACTCTCTCCTTTCCAACTACGCCTCCTCGGCATCAGCTGTTAAAGCATCCTACTATCATTCCAAAATACATTCTTCTGCCTCTAATCCTAGAAAACTGTTCTCCACTTTCTCCTCACTCCTTAATCCACCTCCTCCCCCTCCTCCTTCCTCCTTGTCTGCCGATGACTTTGTCACCTACTTTGAAAAAAAGGTGGACAACATCAGCAGCACCTTTTCCCCTCCTCCTACTAACGATGCTAACACCCCTTCCAAACTCGCTCCTCGACACTCGGTCTCTGGCTTGTCATCTTTTTCCCCCCTCTCCCCCGATGAGATTCTCACACTTATCACATCAAAGCGGGCAACCACATGCCCTCTCGATCCCATCCCCTCCCCTCTTCTCCAATCCATTTCCGCCGACATCCTTCCTTACCTTACCACCCTAATCAACTCCTCCCTATCCACAGGATCTGTCCCAGCGGCCTTCAAAATAGCCAGAGTCAAGCCTCTCCTCAAGAAACCTACCCTTGACCCATCATCTGTCCACAATTACAGACCTGTATCCCTTCTCTCCTTCCCTTCCAAAACCCTTGAACGCGCGGCATCTAAACAACTGACTGACTATCTCCGGAAGATGGAACACTTAGACCCCCACCAATCCGGCTTCAAGGCTGGGCACTCCACTGAGACTGCGCTCCTTGCTGTCACGGAAGCCCTCCACTCTGCTCAAGCTTCCTCCCTCTCCTCTGTTCTCATTCTCCATGACCTATCTGCTGCCTTCGACACAGTCAATCACCAGATCCTTCTCTCCATCCTCTCAGAACTGGGCATCTCTGGCACCGCACACTCCTGGTTTTCTTCCTACCTGGCGGGCCGCTCCTACCAGGTGACCTGAAGAGAATTGCTGTCTTCTCCACGAACCCTCTCTACTGGGGTACCCCAGGGTTCTGTCCTAGGGCCCCTACTTTTCTCTCTACACCAAGTCTCTTGGCTCGGTAATCTCTTCACATGGGCTCTCCTACCACAACTACGCAGACGACACTCAACTCTTCCTGTCCTTCCCCCCGTCTGATGTACACGTAGCAACCCGTATCTCTGCATGTCTCGCTGACATTTCAACATGGATGGCTGACCACCATCTCAAGCTCAATCTTAACAAGACCGAGCTCCTCTTCATCCCTGGGAAAGCCTGCCCTCTCCAATACTTCTCTATCACAGTGGAGAACTCTACTGTAACCCCCTCCCTGACAGCCAAGAACCTTGGAGTGATCCTGGACAACCGACTATCCTGTGCGGAGAACATTGCAGCAACGGCTCGCTCCTGCAGATTCTTCCTCTACAACATCAGAAGGATACGACCATTCCTTACCAGAGAGGCAGCGCAACTCTTGACCCAGGCACTGGTCATCTCCCGCCTGGATTACTGCAACGTACTCCTGGCTGGGCTCCCCGCCTCCGCCATTAGACCTCTGCAGCTCATCCAGAACGCTGCTGCCTGGCTGGTATTCAACCTCCCCAAACACTCTCATGTCACCCCTCTCCTTCGCACCCTGCACTGGCTCCCGATAGCAGCTCGCATTAGATTCAAGACCCTGGTGCTTGCATATCAGGCAGCTAAAGGGACAGCCCCTGCCTACTGGAAGGAAATGGTAACCCCCCAAACTCCAGCCCGCTCACTCCGCTCCTCCACCTCGGCTGGCCGACTGGCCCCACCACCTCTGCACAACAGTTGTGCTGCCCGATCACACCTCTTCACAACACTGGCTCCCTGCTGGTGGAATGAGCTCCCCACGGCTGTCAGAACGGCAGTCACTACCCATCTTCCATCGTAGACTGAAGACCCATCTCTTCAGGTTACACCTTAACTGCTCCTCCTGAGACATCTTCTGCCCCTCAGCACTACGTCGCCTAAAGACGCCCGCTTTCCCCTCTACTGTGTCCCTAAGAACTTCTATTCCCCCCCTTGTACTGTTTCTCTGTTCCTCCAGTATTAAAAAACAAACAACAAAAAAACTAGGTTTTAGAAGAAGGTGACAGAAGAAGGTTTATCCTTCTATCAATGGCCCCGGGCCGAGCTAGATTACTCTTCCTGCCACGAATGGTGGACTGATGATTCACATGCTTAGCATTCAAATGTATTGATTGTAAGTCGCTTTGGAATAAGGCGTCTGCTAAATGCCAAAAATGTAAATGTTTACTATGCCCCTCCCCTCTGTGTAGTTGACTATGCCCCTCCCCTCTGTCTGTCTGTCCAATTTACTATGCCCCTCCCCTCTGTCTATATTATACTATTCTCCTCCCCTCATTTTGTCTGTCTAGGATCCTCTCCTTTGTCTGTCTGGTCAGTATAGCCCGTTCTCAATTGTTAGAAACTTGATTCCTTGCATTCCTTTTCTCCTCTTCCTACTCAAACTGCATTGGAGAAGTTATAGGGGGTTCGCTTAGATATTGTCCTCCAATGCTTTTTGTGAGTGGAGGACCGAGGAGAGGACGTGAGGAATCCAGTTTCAAACAGTTGAGGAAGGGGGTTAGAGGGTTGGGGATGAATGGATAGGGCATAGTAGAGATCTGTCTTCTGAGTCTTTTCCTGTTGCCCTCCACACTCTCTTTCTAGTCTTCTACACTCCTCCCCTCTCTTTCTAGTCTTCTACACTCCTCCCCTCTGTCCTTCATTCATACCTGTCTTTTCTCTTTCCCCTCTCTTGTCTGTTCTTCTGGTTTAAGATCCCCTACTGTTTCCCTGCATCACCAGCATTTATAGTATCAGTTATATTCACAGTGAGTCCAGAAACACACACACACACACACACAAACACACACACACACACACACACACACACACACACACACACACACACACACACACACACACACACACACAAACGCACACACACACATACACACACAGCTTTTGAGTTTAATTTGGCCTTTTTATGAAAGTGTGACAGGGACAGATTTAGGACTAGTGGGTCTCGCCCTGAAACGTTCCACATTCCATCAGTGGGACGGTAGCGGCGGGGCAGATAACGGCTCCCACCGGGCCAGATGGCTGTCCATGTACTTGAATGGCCAACAAAAGCCTTTTATGACAAGGGGCAGAGCGATTTGTAGATCTAGGAGAGTAGGTATTAAATCTCTAACTGGAGGCTCCAATGGTCTAAACTTGACCATGTGCCCTCACAGTTGAAAAACGTCGCACTAAAGTGCCCTTTTGAGTGGCAAAATTAGAGGATGTGCCCTATTGGCTGCCCTTCCAATGGTCTAAACTTGACCATGTGCACTGATGGGGTCCCATGTTGTGCAGTAGGTGCCCTATTTTTCTTTTCGCCCCTGCCCTTCAAACAGCCTGAGTCCGCCACTTTAGTGTGACGTTTTTCAACGGTGGGGGCACATGGTCAAGTTTAGACCATTGGAGGGGCACCAATAGGGCACGTCCTTTCATTTTCGCCACTCAAAATGGCATTTTTGCCACTCAAAAGGGCACTTAAGAGAGATGTTTTTCAACCGTGGGGGCACGAGGAGGGGCGGTCGCCCCCCCTGCCCCCCCCCTGAGTCTGCCACTGGTTGTATATTTATTTATTTATGGTGTACGGGCACTACTGTGTGTACAGTACCTATGTTCTGTCAATACAGACTTAAGTGCCTCTATATAGGAAACTTCAGTTAATCAACTTAAAAAATGTTTTTACTTGAATTGAGTTTGAAATCATGTTTCACCAGAGAAACAGTTAATCTACTATAGTATAGTTAATGTAGAGGTTGTAGAGCAGGGGTCACCAACTATATTTGTCCAAGTGGCAGAATTTTTCAAAGCATACACTGTGGGGGCCGGACTTTAATATATATACGTATATATATATATATAATTATTTTATTTAGGCATACTATTGTATATAGTACTATTAGCATATTACTGTTTAATATTTTCATTTTCTTACTAAATTAATGTTATTAATGATTATTAGCCTATTATCAGTGTGAACAGACTCCTGACACCTATTATCCAACCAGCCACCAGGGGGCAATCGAGATATTTTGGCGTGCTGTGTGTCAAACTAAGTGGGGATCTGAAAGAGGTTATGGACAAAACAATGAAAATAATTAACTTCATCAGAGGAACTTCCAGTACGCAGCATCGCCTGTTCCGCAAGTTTGTGCTGGAATCTGAAGCCATTCACGAGGACCTCCAGCCTGATTTTAAGAAGTTGGCGTCAGAGGGGAGATGTTAGTTCTCTCATTAAGTATTGCAGACATAGGATTTTATTGTTGCTATGTTAAATGGCATGGTTTATTCATTGTTAAAGTGTAATTTAATGACCTGGTTATTACCGTTTTATTTGATATAGGCTACAGATGCCAGGCGATACCAGGATGCCGCGGTGAACGTTTGACTGACCGACTTGAAAACAACATTTCTGGCAATGAAGGCCTATCATTTGCCATGCTATTTTTTTTATTTAAGTGATGTTAATCTTTTTCATTTTCTGACTGAGAAGTTAGTTATTTAAGTCACTGTTAATGTTACGAAATGTTAAACAAGAGCAACAAAGAGTGAAAAATAAAATAAAACGAAATGTTAAATAGGCCTATGAGTAGGCTATGTGAAAAAATAAAATACAACGAAATGTTAAATGAGAGCTATGAATTTGTCCTCATTCTTGCATGAGAATAGCGCTACGTCTGCCGCATTCCATTTAATAAAAGAGGGGAATTAGTTTCAGCTTCGCTACTGCTATTTAGTGCCCAACCAGAAGCAAGGCTGCAGCTTTGTGAATGAGGTAGGTCTGACTCCTCCTGCATTGTAAGAACTATATGAATCTATGATATATGTTCTAAACGGTATTTCCCTCATTTCCGAAAGAAAAAAAAAACGTTAAAAAAACCCCGTAAAAACATGAATATTCGGCGGGCCCGATGGAAAGCTTTGGTGGGCCGCATCTGGCCCGCGGGCCGCCTGTTGGTGACCCATGATCTATAGTATGTAGCCCCATTTGTGACTAGACTTAATTTGGGTAAATGTAAAATTGCCTCACGTTATCTGCTACTTATTTAGTTTTGAGATACAGTAAAATGGAAAGAATTACCATGTCTCAGCCATTTCACAGTTTCAGTCAGCATTCCAAAACATTGCCACTGGGAAAAATACTTGGAAAAACAACCCGCATTCACATCAGCTTTGCTGTCATTAACATCATTTTCTAATAATCATCCTATTTATTGTCCTTTAAAAAGATGAGAAATGGGGCGCTTAGGTGGCGTAGCGGGTTAAGCGTCGATCATGTAACCGCAGGGTCCCCGGTTCGATTCCAGCCAGGGACATATCCTGCATGTCATCCCTCCTCTCTCTCTCACCCATCCTTCCTGTCATAATCTATACTGTACTGTCAATAAAAAATATGAGTGGGACTGCCCCACTCAGAAAAAAAAAAGAGAAAAAAAAAGGTGAGAAATGTCACAACAGCAGGATAGGTTGATAAGGTTTTTTTTCCCTTTCCTAACACCAGGGGAGCCACCCCTCCTAAATTTCGTTGTTTGGTACCTGTACTGTAGCAATGACAAATGAAGTCCATTCCATTCCATTCCATTCCATTCCATTCCAAAGTAGTAATGTGGTAAATGAGGCTCGGGACCAGTGATGCCGGTAACGCGATACTAAGTAACGCGATACTCTAATCTGAATACTTTTCCCAGTAACGAGTATTCTAACGCGATACTATTTCCAAATCAGTAATCAGATTAAAGTTACTTATTCAAGTGGCTGTGCGTTACTATTGCGTTACTACCTCATAACTTAGGCTAAATGCAGTATTTCTTTGTAATGTTCGATAGTAAACAAACATTTCTCGCGTCTTGGGGAGTGACGTCAGTGCCCACGTTTTCAACACGAGGTTACTATGGAAGGCCATGCCCGCAAAAAACGGCTCTCGACTATCGCGAGATTGCAGCAGAATCGCTCACGTGTATCACCACGCTGATTGCACAGTGTAAACAGAAGCGTAGCCTACACAATGGAGCGAGAACAGAGATATGCGTTAAATAGCTGGAAATATAAGGATTATTTTGAGTTTGTGTCAGCAAAGGATGACAAGAACATAAATGTTGATCATTGATAAACTAAATTGATAAGACTCACCCAGTTTAGGATTAGGATTATATTAGGATCATATCTGAATGGTCAGGGTAGGTTTTAGGTTTTGTGAAACCACTCCGTGCTAGTTACTGTTAAATAAAGATTATATTTATTTTATTGTTTAAAAACAAGTATTTATGTTGGGTGAGGCAAAGAAAGACTCTTTATTTTGTTGTTTTAAGTTATTGTTTAAAGTTTAATTATGTAATTTAAGTTACTGTTAAAATAAAGTGAGTTTTGGCAAAACCAGTTTTCATTTTTATGTTGCGGGGGGGGGGGGGGGGGGGTCGGGTGCCTAGGCAGCTGCCAATAGTAACTAAAAAAGTAACTAGTAATCTAACTTAGTTACTTTTAAAATCAAGTAATCAGTAAAGTAACTAGATTACTTTTTAAAGGAGTAATCAGTAATCAGTAATCAGAATACTTTTTCAAAGTAACTGTGGCAACACTGCTCGGGACACACAAAACATTTTTTTTTTTTTTCCATCAACCCCAACCCCAACCCCTAACCCCTAACAACCTCACAGAGGGTCAGATAGTATGTCTTCATCACCTAATGGTTCACCTAAATTCAGGCTGGGAAAGCTGATCCTAGACCTGCCTCCAGGCCCCTCCTGCTGTACACCTGGAGCAATGCCTAAATGACGGGGACGTTGTGTGTGTGACTGTGGCACTGAACCACAGACCATGCAGCACCTCCTGATATGCCCCCTGCTGGAGCAGCCCTGCACAGCATTGGACCTGGCAGAGTTCAATGAGAAGGGACAGCAATGTGTTCAGCTGTGGTTGAACCAAATCTAGCCAAGCCGTGTAACTGACTCTCTTGTGGACACGAAAAGAAGAAAGAAGACCTGGAGCAGGGGGAACATTCAGTGAGAGATGATCATAACTGAAAGCGATGAGGAGCGACACAGCGGGATGAGGGACATTGTGTCAACGCCGCTCTGCCCCATCAGGCCTCGGTGTGTATCAACCTGTCTGACCGAACTACCTCTGACATCATCCTGTCTGACTGAACTATCTCTGACATCATCCTGTCTGACTGAACTACCTCTGACATCATCCTGTCTGACTGAACTACCTCTGACATCATCCTGTCTGACTGAACTACCTCTGACATCATCCTGTCTGACTGAACTACCTCTGACATCATCCTGTCTGACTGAACTACCTCTGACATCATCCTGTCTGACTGAACTACCTCTGACATCATCCTGTCTGACTGAACCACCTCTGACATCATCCTGTCTGACCTCTGACATCATCCTGTCTGACTGAACCACCTCTGACATCATCCTCTGACATCATCCTGTCTGACTGAACCACCTCTGACATCATCCTGTCTGACTGAACTACCTCTGACATCATCCTCTGACATCATCCTGTCTGACTGAACCACCTCTGACATCATCCTGTCAGACTGAACCACCTCTGACATCATCCTGTCTGACTGAACTACCTCTGACATCATCCTGTCAGACTGAACCACCTCTGACATCATCCTGTCAGACTGAACCACCTCTGACATCATCCTGTCTGACTGAACCACCTCTGACATCATCCTGTCTGACTGAACCACCTCTGACATCATCCTGTCTGACTGAACCACCTCTGACATCATCCTGTATGACTGAACCACCTCTGACATCATCCTGTCTGACTGAACCACCTCTGACATCATCCTGTCTGACTGAACCACCTCTGACATCATCCTGTCTGACCGAACCACCTCTGACATCATCCTGTATGACTAAACTACCTCTGACATCATCCTGTATGACTAAACTACCTCTGACATCATCCTGTATGACTAAACTACCTCTGACATCATCCTGTCTGACTGAACCACCTCTGACATCATCCTGTAGGACTGAACTACCCCTGACATTGCCTACGGAATATTAGCACCATAACCATAACACCCCATAAATAAACAGCATTTAAAAGTCAATAACGAGAAGTGATTTAGTATGAACCCCACCTCCAAAATACTGACTTCTAAAACCAATACAACAGTGGAATGCAAATCTGTTGTAATCTATGACATTAGAAATGGAGATATATGCAAATTACCACAAAGCTCTATTTAGTGTCCCTGCAGTTCAACGCATTGCATAATTCACGTCATTTCAACGCAATTCATTTTCACTTCATGGGCTATCGATATTGCTTTTTTCATGTGATGTTGTCAAATGCCCGCCTAACTGTGCAGAGAGCACGCACACTGACCCCCAGCATGTAGTGAGCAGCTCTCTCTCCTCCTCTGCTCCTTCCACACTGTTCCTCTCTCCACACGCCCCAGTCGTTTGTCACCATTAGCAACGGTCCGCAGGTACCGTTACGTCGTGCTGTGGTCACGTGACAATGGTCTCACTCTGAGGAGAAGGCGATGTCGCTCGATGACGCAGGCCCCCTCCACCTCCTCTCACCAGCGTACTCGTGGACGTGAGCCTGAGATGCGGCTTCCAAGATCAGTTTGGGTCATTTGCAGATAACGGTGAAGGGAATGATAAGGATAAGGAAACGCAGATGCTAGATCATTTGCTAAGAAGGCTTTTCACTCTGCTGTAACGGATTTAACTGAATTAGCAGTTATCAACAGCAATTGAGCTCCACTGTCCAGTGTGGGTTATCATTTGAGGAGCAAAAGAAAAACTGGGGACTAAATACAGGAAAATCCTCCAAGAGCCAGTCCATCAACCTAACCTATCCGCAGTACAGCTGTTTTTCTCTTCTCCCTGGTCGTTAATTGAGTTATCGATTGATTCACCAGAGAGCCCACTCACCTGATGTTCCAGGTCTGAAGGATGAAAGCCTGCTACGTTCGAGACTTCAAGCCTGGTTGTTATTGTTGTTGCCATTCTAAGAAGTGTCCAACTCTCTCTTTAATAAAACGGTTCATCAGTCAAGTGTTTTTATCTACATCATGTCTGTCAACATGACATCACTGAGGTCAGTGAGGAGCCTGTACTGTACCACAGCCTGCTGTGAGGAACCAGGACGGGGCTAATTGTGTAGAAAACAGTGCCCTTTCCGATTGGCTTTCTAGCCAATGTGCAACTGACTTTGCCAAGGATCACTCTATGTCTCCAGTTGGGCTAAAAGGCTGGCTGGTGCCAAGGGCGGCTTCTGTCAAGCGATTAGCCACATTAAGGCAATGAATTAACATGTAGCGTCATGCTAACAGGCTTGGAGTGCTGCCCTTTGGAGTGTTATTCATGTTGATATGAGTCATACCAGGACATGGCTGGGTCTGTGAATTTTTTAATGATCTTTTGTTGGTTTTTAAAGGGCAATAGGTATCTGTGTTAAGTTTATTTTCTGCCATACAGTACGGTACTAGTCTTTTCTGGTATGCAGCACACAATCCATCATCAACCATTGAAATATGGTTTTGTTCCATTGACAGTTTCTTCTGGTATAGAAAGGCATTAAACAACATGGTAACATTGTCTATGAGGTGATGCATTATAACTTATTATAGGCTTGTATGATGCCTTATAATATCTTCAGAATGTATCTTAAAGTCTCCATGTAATTGTTCTAATTTGAAATTTCAATCATCCATCTAAAAAGTCCCTGTTATTGAAATACTTACTCGACCGGTGTGGGTGTGTTGGTAATTTTTTTATTGACAGTTTCGTAAGTCATTCTTTCATTTATATACACTTTTTTTTTTCACCATGATTACCAATTTGTTAGCAGCCTACATTGTCTCTTCTGTTTGCTGGTGGATGCTACTACATTTTTAGTAGCATCCACCAGCAAAAACCATACCCAAGGAAATTCGAGGTTCGAGGCACACTATTCTACTTGGCCCCTTTATGATGCTATGTCTGTCTAAGAGTCTATGAGACAGAGACACTGGACCACTTCCCAAAAACACAACCAAGTTGACGAAGGACAATGGCGATAGCCCGGCCGTGACAGTTCGGTACTCTCTGATTCCTTGCAGCCTCATAAGGCCTTGCAGAGAAAGACTTTGGCTGTGCCATCTAAGCTGCAAGCCTCTCTCTCCTGTGGTGTTTTGAGGCCACACTACAACCAGAGGAGGGCTCAGATTATGTTTGGATTAAAAAGAGAAGGCTTGACCCACTTGCTTTTCAGAGAACACACAACCCATAGTGGAAGACTGTCCTCACATTTGGTGTCAGCACTTCTGTCATACTGTGGGAGACACTCAATGTTGAAAGTTTATTGCACTTAAGACTATAATTAGCACCGGTGGCTTATGGTGTCCTGACGGACATCGAAATCAAAGGCGAACCGGCCAGAAGTCTTCATGCGACGTTCTTTGTGCCGGAAGATTTAGTCTCTTGAGGACACTGTCACGGAATACATCACATTTCTGGTGTGTGTACAGGTTTTCCTGTTTTGCGTCACTTCCTCGTGACTCAGTGGCATCACGTTTTTCACGTACTGAAGACGGTGAGACGAGAGCCAAGTCAGCACATGAGGAAGAAAGGAGGGGAGTGAGACCGAGATAGAGTGGAGAGGCAGGGAGATAACAGCAGAGAAAGTGGAGGGAAAGACAGAGAGAGAGAGAGAGAGAGAGAGAAGAAGAAAATAGAGTAAGTGACAGTGTGATGAAGTGACAGAGAAAGCATAAGGAGAGGGAGAGGGAGAAAAAGCAGGGGAGACAAAGACAAGGGGAAACAGATAGAGAAAGGAGATGGTGGGAAAGAGAGAGACCTGGAGACAGAGAGAGAGAGGGAAGATGAGACAGAGTGAAAAGAGGAGAGTGAGAGGGCAGAGTGAGAGAGAATGAGACCCAGGAGGTAAACTAATCACTGAGCACGCAATGCAATTTTCTGGCTCTGTGCCTCCGCTCTACCATACTCAACCCCCCCCTCCCCGTCTCCCTCCCCGTCTCCCTCCCCCTCTCCCTCCCCCCACCACCCTTCGTCTCTGGGGCTTTTTTTTTACTATTCCGCTCACACACTCCGTCTCTCGCTCCCCTATCTATCAGGCCGTACCATTTCGACACTCCCCCATTGCCTCACCACCCACCTCCGGCCCCCTGAAATGGATCAACCGACTCTGGCTTCCAGCATTAAAAAAGGGATGGTGGGTGGTGGGAGTTATGAAGAGGGTGGCTGGCTGATGACAGAGTAGCTGGGGTGGACTGTGTTTTTTAACCCTTCCAGTACTGCAGAGGGGAGTCAGTGGATATGATGGGAGTGTGTGAGAGAGAAAGATATCTCTGCATTCAGCACAAAAAAAAGGAGAAAATAAATAAATAAAACAACAGCTGCCTTGCTCCTTAGGGTGTGTGTGTGTGTGTGTGTGTGTGTGTGTGTGTGTGAGTCTCGCCGGAGAAGGAAGCGTTTAAGAAACGTTTTTATAGCACTGTGGTAACGTTCGAGAGTGTGTAGCTAATGTTCGTCACTCTCCCTAGAGCGCCGGTGCGCCTGCCTCGCAGCTTAGCGGTGCCTTGATGATGATGATAGATGTTCGCTCGAAACATGCATACACAGGACGCGGCTCCTCACATCCGCATGCACACACTCACTCCGTGGCGTGTTCTGGGAACATTCAAGGGGTCTCCCTCCCCCAGTAAAAGGATGTGTACACCTTGAATATGATTAACTCGTCCATGGATATCTTTAATTTCCACTTCAGCAACGATACCCCTGAGAATACACCAGGTTTTTTTCTTTTGAGGAGCAGCCTCACAACAGTGCTGTTTTTACAGGGACATTTTACGTTTTCTGTAACACGAAGAAAAGGAGGAGGAGGCAATACAGAGGAGTGCATGAAGACCCAGTGGATTGGCGTCGACAGACACACTGTATATGTCAGTTCATCCATCATCATTGACACCCCTTGTCGCCGAAGAAGGCTACTAAGCCTCCCTTCCCTCACGCAGAAAGACACACTCAGATACAGAGAAACAATATCCATTGTTTTGATCCAACACCACACACACACACACACACACACACACACACACACACACACACAGAGCTGTGTGTACGCGGCTGGATTTCACACTGCCCTCACACCATCAGACTCTGCGACTGCGGGGCGCTCGAGGCGTGACGCTAAAGGGGGTCTGCTGGCACAAAGCATATGTGTGAGCCCCCAGCCGTCAATCTGCAGAGCCCTGACAGGCTCGCTGAGGAAAACGTGTTGTGACAGATCAAAACATCAGCCTTGCAGGGGAGGAACAACGCTACGCCATCATCCCTTGCTCTCTAACAGTACAACTGTCACAGGGGCTGTCGCATCTGTAGAATTTGAATGAATAGGAAGGACGCTGACATTCTCTTTTTTTTAAATCCGTGGGAAACGCATCCTCTCTCAGAATCGTGCGCCTCTTTGTATTGAACTCTACACATGCAGCGATGGATATTAATAGAACTCTGTCTGTTCCATTCAGACAGTCCAGTTGGCTGTCACTGAATAAGGGATACAGGCACTGCAAGGTCAGACATGTGGGTACTGTCAGGTCATAC
>NC_137688.1:60371732-60374232 GCF_963989245.1 Nansenia antarctica | reverse complement strand
AGCATTTGTTTGTTGTTTTTTTGTTATTATGAGGCATTTGTTGGTTGGTTCTGAATCTACTTTTCATTGTTGCCAAAGAACTATGATTGTCCTGGTTCAAATAAATATCTTTATTTTACCCTTAACATTGGTATTTTGTTACTTCTTTCCCCCCTAGAGACAAGAACGTAACAAATACAAAGAAAGAAGAGGAGAAAGCTCAGAGTGATGAGAGGGGATGCCGTACAAGGTTACAAAATCACTTCACATTCACATCAGGGAAACACACAGGCGTTTCCTCTGAATAGGTCAAGCCAATGGAACCTTTGGAAAGATCAACATCATGCCTGTGGACAGAAATGAGTTTCAGTATTCCTCCCACAGTTAACAGAGGCACACTAGCATTGAAATCAATGGCATGGATATACAGTAGTGAATGAGATCCGTTACCTAAAACACCAAACTCAGATCAGGCCATGGGTGCACACCGGATACTGTATCAGCACAGCACGAGTCCACAAACAGGAAAGGGATCAAAGCAAACTAAATATCTAGAAGCAGGTCATGTCCGACTGTAGACATTGCAAAGACTCTTCGAAAATATAAAAGAGCTTTGAAAGTATGACGCGACCGCAACATCGGTAAACATTTACGAGGTCTAGCCACAGTTATGAAATACAAACATACTGTATGCGTAGTGCATGAGAATGAGAACACAGTGCATAGTCTTGTTCTTGGTTTGTCCCTATCTCACTCAAGGGCTGTCTCTTTTTGCCCAGTTCTTTTTCTTTGTGTCGGTGTTCAATCTCTCATAGTCCCTTTATCCATTTTCAAGCAAAAATACTGGTAGGGCCCTATTCAAATTGCTGAGCTTTGCTGAACAAGTTCACAGAAGTCAAAAAATTACATTTCTCCAGTGTAGCAATACATTCACACATTTGAGTCAATAGTTAGTTGAGTTTTTGTCTTTGTGTCTTTTTTTTTTACTGTAAATATGATGTTGTTAAGTATACAGTACGTGAGCTTAGAATTATAAGGTTCTATCTCCGTTTAGGGTAGTTCAGAGATATTGAGTGTCAAAGTGTTTACATTCCATTATGTTTTGTGAGATGGAACCTTTGTATTTTATGAATTAATAACTCATACATTTCTACATTTAAAAGATAACACCACACAGGCATTAATAAACACCTAATGGATCAGATTATGTAAAAGATAAGGAGATAATTATAATTCTAACGTCACGAAATGTGTATTATTTGTTATTTTGGATACCCAGCCAGTGACATGATTGTGATTGAGCAGCAGAGACTTCCTCATAGTCCCCCTCTCCTGGTCCCATAGTCCCCCGTCTTTTCACTCTCTCTCTGTCAGCCCGTGAGTGTGTGACGGTAGCTGTGATATCCTGAGAGAAGCAGTGGCACAGCCTCGGGCCTTACAAACAGTTATTTTGCTGAAATCTCAGTGGGGCCTGCCTGTAACCATAACGATGACTGACAGCGCAGTGTGAAGAGTGAGGACACCCAATGTTGGGCGGGCCAACGAGACAGCGTTCAGCTTACTGGGTCACCAATGGGGATGACACTATCCGCCACCGCTTTCCTTGTGTGTACGAGGCACACCTCATGTTACAAAACAACACCAAACCGCAGACTGCCTCACAAACAGAGAAGGAGATTTGTTCACCTCTACCCTTTTTGTGTATTGACACCGGGGGCGGCTGTGGCGCAGGAGGTAGTGCTGCCGTCTAATGATCACAAGGTTGGCAGATAGAGGTTCGAGCCCCGGCTGGCCACATGTCGAAGTGTCCTTGGGCAAGACGCTGAACCCCAAATTGCTCCCAGTGAGCGGGCCGGCGCCTTGCATGGTAGCTTTCCGCCATTGGTGTGTGAATGTGTGTGTGAATGGGTGAATGAGAGGCCGTTGTAAAGTGCTTTGGATAAAGGCGCTATATAAGTGCAGTCCATTTACCATTTACACTGGCTGATACAGCTCTACACACAGCAGAATTCAACTCATTTGGATAAATATAAAAAATGAGAACATAACCAACATAACCTCTCCTTTTCATCATCATGCAGGATTAGCAAGCTGAGACTGGGGCTCTTCAACAGCTTCGACCCAGTCGCCCACCCAAACACTTTCTGATACTATGATTGGCCCCCCGCTGAGTGGAGTGTTCCAATGGAACCACCGTCTGTGCGGTGGCCTCTCAGCCCGACTGGCACCCCTCAGGGGGTCCTTCGTGGGAGGGCCAGAGGTATCAAGGGTGTCTCTAATGTGCCTGTCGCAAATAGGGGGAGGGGGGCTTGTGTGTGTGCATGTAGAAGAAGAAGGTTTCTCCTTCTATCAGTGGCCCCGAGCCTGAGCTAGATTACTCTTCTTGCCACGAATGGTGGACTGATGATTCACATGCTTAGCATTCAAATGTATTGATTGTAAGTCGCTTTGGAATAAGGCGTCTGCTAAATGCCAAAAATGTAAATGTAAATGTAATGTACGCGTGTGTGTGTTGGTGGTG